>NW_014578300.1:22849-31794 GCF_000485595.1 Priapulus caudatus
GGTGGAGAAGGAGGAAGGGGAGAAGGGAGAAGCTGGTGGAGGAGGAAGGGGAGAATGAAGAAGCTGGTGGAGAAGGAGGAAGGGGAGAAGGGAGAAGCTGGTGGAGGAGGAAGGGGAGAAGGGAGAAGCTGGTGGAGAAGGAGGAAGGGGAGAAGGGAGAAGCTGGTGGAGGAGGAAGGGGAGAATGAAGAAGGTGGTGGAGAAGGAGGAAGGGGAGAAGGGAAAAGCTGGTGGAGGAGGAAGGGGAGCAGGAGGGGGAGAAGGGAGCTGGTGGAGGAGTAGGGGGGAAGGTGAGGGAGGAGGAGGAGGGGGAATGCACAGCTTCTCCCCCTCCTCCTTCTCCAGCAGCTTCTCCCTTCTCCCCCTCCTCCTTCTCCACCAGCTTCTCCCCCTCCTCCTCCACCTTCTCCCCTTCCTCCTCCACCAGCTTCTCCCTTCTCCCCTTCCTCCTTCTCCACCACCTTCTCCCTTCTCCCCTTCCTCCTCCACCAGCTTCTCCCTTCTCCCCTTCCTCCTTCTCCACCAGATTACGAAATATGAGCTCACTGCGCTTACTACTTGCGCCAGCTATAACACGACGTACGTACATTCCAAAACTACGTGTGAACGCTGTTTAACTCAAGGTATACCTATACGCGTATCGTACGGAGTCCGTAAGATACGCGTTCGAAACTGGGTTCTACGGTACGTGTTGCCAAGGGCTGACGCCTTAGACGCCTTAAGGCTGACGCCTTAGACGGTGTGTGCATGTGCACGTACACGTGCGTGCGCGTGTGTGCAGGTACACGTGTGTGCATGTGTGCGTGCGTGCGTCCGTGTGTGTGCACGTACACGTGCGTGCGTGCGTCCGTGTGTGTGCACGTACACGTGCGTGCGTGCGTCCGTGTGTGTGCACGTACACGTG
The DNA here is from genome assembly GCF_000485595.1 of Priapulus caudatus. Classification (NCBI taxonomy): domain Eukaryota; kingdom Metazoa; phylum Priapulida; class Priapulimorpha; order Priapulimorphida; family Priapulidae; genus Priapulus; species Priapulus caudatus. Next base: position 23,754 of record NW_014578300.1, read on the forward strand.
CGTGCGTGCGTGTGCAGGTACACGTTCGTGCGTGCGTGCGTGCTTGTGCAGGTACACGTGTGTGCATGTGTGCGTGCGTGCATGTGTGCGTGCGTGCGTGTGTGCGTGTGCAGGTACACGTGTGTGCATGTGTGCGTGCGTGCGTACGTGCGTGTGTGTGCAGGTACATCGTACTAGTGTTGCCGCCTATCGTGGAGTTATGTACTATTCGCTAACTCGAGTTAGCTTAACCTCGATCGACTGGCGAGTTAAGCTAACTCGAGTTAACGCTAACGTTAAGGCCCCGTGTAGACGGTTAACTCGAGTTAAGGTTCGTCGTGTAGACGAGGCTATATATACAGGGTGCGAAATTAATGGGAGTCCGGAGTCAAATACTCCCTGATTTACTGTCGGACTCCCTGATTTGACATATGCAGGAGTCCGTGTGACTCCCTGAAAATTCTGAGCACGGCCTCGCGGAATTACTATATTTGTTCAGCTAATGTCCAAAGAAAATTTGGCAGACGTGCAACTGCATGAATCTTAAAAATAAGCACATGCGTTATTGTTAATATCTTTAATTTTGAACCTCAGACTGCAGACTCCCTCTTTTTGAGGGAGGGAGTCCAGTAATCTTGTGATATCTAATGCAATTCTGTATATACTTATATATAGTTTCTACCTCTGAACTATCACTCGCTTGTTGCTTGCTAGTAGTAGTGTGCCATCGTCTTCTAACACTTCTCAGATTAGTTGGCAGCAGCCGCTTCAAAAAGATTGGTGCAGAGTTCACCTTCTCTGTAGCTGCATGCAAGCCCACGTTTATAACAGTCTGTACAGCAGCCGATCTCCACGGGGCAGGAGAATCTGAGATACAAGCACAAATGTTTCTCAGGGACTTGGAGATGCTTACCCATATTACACCAAGAATTGATAACAAGACGATATTTTACTGTCCCAACACAACCCAACAAGTACCACATTAAGTCTGCTTATAATTTATAGACTTCAACTTAATTAAATTATGTGTGGATTGGAGATGTGTGCATTGTAAACATTATATAAACGTTATAAACAGGGTATGTAGTAACGAAGTTTGACTGTATATATATATATATATGTATAGTACATATTTTTTGCCAATAATCTCCAACCAAACCTTTTAATTCTTAACTATTAGATATAGCATATATGCCACTTCTAGTCATTTTAAGCAATTCTATCCCTCAATACACGGGTTATAAGAAATACCATTGATATCTATCCTGTTAGCATATATACCTGCTGAACGGGTGTTGTGTTGCACAATGTGCGGCTCCTCTTGCTCTCTGCTGTATCTTGGTGAGACAGTTGCTTGAACTGGTTGCCTTTGCAAGTATGTTGAATCCAGAGGAGTTGACGGTGGTGACGTACCCAAAGAAGGCTTGCTGTTAAATATAGCATAAAAGGTAAGTTATGGTATCCAAAATTCAAAAACCCCAGTCACTCAATTTATAAATAAATATTACATACATAACATACAAGTTTACATTCATTAAAAAATGACGAAAACTACGAGTGGTTTACAGATATATATACAAGGTTAGGTGCATACGTACCGGGAATCAACAGAAGAGTCCGGCGAAACTGACATTTCTACATGACTATAGGATGCCCGATGCCAAGATGACTTCTGTTCAGGTGTAGACACTAACCACTGTACAACCTTTTGATGCCGTTTATCAGACAAGTGTTTCCGAGTATCTCGAGTTGAACTCTCAATATTCAGAACTGACTTGGTGGCGTTTTGATATCTATCTTTGCATTTTCGTTGCTCAGCCTTTCCAGTCATCTGACTAGCATGCTGTACAGATGTTTCTCTATAACATTGATTTATGCAATGAGCCCTTGATTTTGACATCTTATCCGTAATTTTAGTGTCTCTCTGACGTGATGATTTCTGACTGTTGCTGACGGCACATTCCACCGAAGTCAGAGCATGCTTCCTGGTTGACTTAGGTTTTTCTTCCATCAAATCGGCACTCCAATCTATCACCTTGAAAGTCACATCGCTGTCCTCGCTGTCACACACAGTACTGCTTTCAATGATGGAGACACTAATGTCAGGCATGGTCGAGTTAACAACCTTGGCTGGTGTACTACTAGTACTACGTGACTGTCCAGTGATGACCTTGGGTGAATGCTGCACAGCAGGGGAAGGGTTCTCCTTCATTTGACGTGTGGCTGTAGGTGTAGCGTACATGTTGACATCGTCACGCAGCTCATTATACTGTGTTGGTACTGACTGCAGTTTGACTCTACTTGGAAGTTCTATTAACTGGTGGGTTGATGGAAGGCCAGGAACAGGCACCGACGCTGGCACCATCACACTTAGCTTACTGCTTAGATGTGGAAAATTGGGCCTTAATACATCTGTAGCATGAGCACGACACACTTCAGTGTTATTTCTTCTGACTGATACCTTACTTGCACCATTTTTGTCTGTACATGACACAACAAAATTTTTCTGTTGCTCCACAATACCCTCACCATGTAGGCAGCTTCTCACACCATCGATGTTAGATGCAACCATCTCTGGTTTTATCTCAGTGGGTTGTTCAAAGGGTTGGCTTCTGGATATCTTGTAGGGTAGCACTGGGCTATGGCATGAATGACTTTCTTCGGTTCGTTTAGAATCGTTTGTCAGTATCAGCACTTTACCTGTAGATGGTGAATCTTTTGGGTGGTAGATAAGGTTGTCTTGACCTTCATTTCCATTTTTGTTCTCTGCTCTATTTGTCAAGTTCTCATGCATGGGTTCCAGGTAGCTAAGCTGTCCTATCTGCGACTTTAAATGCCAAGTACTACAAGCCCACTCACGTGTTTCGCCAAGCTGTGTACATTGAGCATTGGGTGATAGGCATCGTCGTTTTGGTGGCGACGATATACGTGCAATGTCCGAATCATGAACTATGGCTGCGAGTCTGTCAGAGTTGATGCAGCTGATTCTTTTCAGGTCGGTACTTTTTTGCACATGCGCGTCTGACTGCAAGTATTTACAGCTCTTAGCTAACACAGTCTCTAACGAATCAGCAAGTTCCCTGTCACTGCAAGAGCTTGCTGATATGCGGGAGTCGTCATCATTGTTACCCACTTCTTCGGCTACCAATCCGGTAGAAGCTTTCCTGCTAGGTAGTAATCGCACAATTTTTTTATTTGGGTCGTAACTTTGCTGAGTCTTTGAATCATCTTGCTTGTCTGTTGCGCGTGACAGAGTAATCATTTCTTTAATCTCGTCTGCAATTCTTGCAGGGGGTACTCCCAGTGCATTCGTATTGATTTTACGAGGCATTGGAGAGGCGTGTGGTATTCCAGGAATCACAAGAGGTTCAGGAGATTGAAATATTGCTAGGATCTCCTCAGTGCTGAAACGGGGGGTACCACGGTAGGGTGTTCTTACAATCTTCCTCGTGCGCTCTTTGCAGGTACTTGGCGTTTTGGACAGTGAGATACAGTTGGATGAGTGCGATTTGCAGTTATGTGTTGCACAATCCGTGTTGTCACATTTAGTTGAGGAAGTGTGTCTGGATAGGCTATCTACAGATACATCCGTCATTGGTTTGTCATTGGGGTTTGGAGTTGTAGTCAATGATGTAGGACTGTATGGTGATAGACGGCTTTCGATTTTATTTGTAAAACGATTCTTGCTGGTGGATTTAGCTGGTGTACTGAGCCTAGTTGGGCAACAAGCTAAATTATCTGCGCAAGCCTTTCCATCATTTGACATTCGCACAGATGCAACAGAATGCACATTTTCACAGGCAAGACCGTCGAAATGAGATGATGCATGATTAAAGTGCCCGGTAGGCATCACAACCGTGGGCAATGTAAATGTCATTCCAAAGATTTCACTATCACTGGATTCCTGAAATTCCAATCTCTTATTTACGGTCTTCACATCATTACCATGGGATTGACATGAAGGGCTCTTTGCACCAGAACTGTTTGCATCGTTTTTGGCACTGTCATGACTTGACAAACACAGATTTGGAAACAGCCTAGCAATCAAAGGAGTATGTTTTACTTGACTTCTAGTTTCCACAATGGAATTTGGAATTATGTCTTCACTGTTTTCCTCCAGTGCCGAGAAACACCCACTTTCGCTCAAACTTTGCCTAGTAACTCTGCTTGAACTGTCAACATTACCTTTCCATATTTTGGGTATATAAACACTTGACTGGTTACTAGCATCATCGCTATCATATTCACTCATCTCACCATAATTACTGTCTTCTTCGCTTCTATTCTCTTCATCATCACTGTCACTGGAACTGTTTCTCCTGCCATAATCATAGCTGAACGGGGCGCTCTCAAAATTATGAGAGAGAATGTCATTCTTGATAGCTTCGACTGCAGAATCATACACCTTTGAGAGGTCCTTATTAGGACTTTGTGCTGATATCTCATCATCTCCTGCATTGTCCTGTAAGATTGTTGTGTCACTGTCGTTAGAGTTTGATGTAGGTAGAAGAGCCGGACCCAAGTCGGAACTGTCAAGACATGACGTCGCCGCTAACCTGCTGTAACCAAATATTTTTGGTGATGGCTGTTTGGACAGCTGCCCACGATCTCTGATAATGGAAAGTGAGTCAAGGTCAATAACATCACTGCTATTGTCATGCTGTCCGTACTTCTCAATGATATGAGCGAAGTTCCTTTCTAGGCGCAAACGGGACTGGTGACGCTGTTCTTCTAGTGATGACATATTTAACCTGTAACGGTTAACAATAACATGTCATTATTTCCTGAGTTGAGTCTGTATCAACACACAATTGCAGTCTATTAATAGCATATCATGATATTTCTACCATTATGCAGGGGTCGAAATTAGATTTTTATTTTCGTATCCATTCGGGATACCAGGTATTGAAATCTGGTATCCCTCCCAAAGATCTGGTATCCCATTTTTGGGATAGTAATTTCAACAATGTTGGTATCCAAAATCTTGAAATAGTAGCATTATATAGCAGCTAGTATCTCAATAACAGCATTTGAAAATTATTAATATGTAATGTAATTATTATATAAAAACATGAAAACAGATTCACAGATATGCGCAGACAAGCTTCAGTTATGAACGCAGTCAAATAGAACAGCAGATGACCATGTTATGGAATGGTGCAGTACAAACAGGCACAGTCTGCAGGAGTTTGCAATCGCTGTTGCTAGCTCTATCACATTGTTTTTTTTACTACCCCGGCGGGATATCAAGCATTAATTAAAATCTGGTATCCCGCGGATATCAGGATACCGCTAATTTCGACCCCTGTTATGGTTATAGATTATGGCAAATTCTTTGTCTAGCACTATATATAGCCTCGATTGCTTTGCACTAGGCTTCCACACGATATTAACCAATCAACTTGTAATGGGAGCTACACAGTACACACACTGCTGCCTAGGTGTACATTATTATTATTATTATTATTAGTTTGGATTCATTGGCAATGTGTCGGTTGCACAGGCACTTAAAACGTTTCAATAACAAAATGATGGTAAATAAACATGAAATCAAGAGCTAATAATACCTAGAGTGTACAACGGGAAAACGGGGAAATAGTGCTATTTCACGGCAATATTATTCTTTTTTGTCTGCGAATCTAGAATAAGTTTATGGTATTGCGTTAAGCAGCATTCTTTGTTCTCTAAAACAAGACCAACCGCTTGTCTCTACGTTACCTCTAGGCCGAGATATTGGATCGTAATCATGCCTCCCACACTGGCCTCACGACGCCTCAATACCACACATATTCCCGCACCTTTGCGCGCTTACCTTCGTGAGAGTTCGGTTTTTTCCGCGATGACTTTATGAATGAACGGCGTTTCGGTTATCATCGGTGGCTTTCGAAGGGGCGTCACCTAGGACCTTATCTCCCATTATCTTTCCTAGCACCATGCTAGTAGCACGGCTAATGCCCGTAATGATGGAGCCAAAAATGTTTTCTAAATTAATTTTCTACAATGCAGCTCAGTTACTATGGTGTAGTAAGCGTACCAAATTTGGGCACGTGACATCAATTATCAGCGCTCCAAGCGGCGATGGAAAACGATAGCCAAAATCGTTAAGCGCGCAAACGTGCGGGAATATGTGGTATCGAGGCGTCGTGAGGCCAGTGTGGGAGGCATGATTACGATCCAATATCTCGGCCTAGAGGTATCGTAGAGACAAGCGGTTGGTCTTGATTTAGAGAACAAAGAATGCTGCAAGAATAATGCATTCAGGGGTAGAAATTAACTTTTGAACACGGGAGTCCAACGGCCTCCCTACCCTCAAAAAGAGGGAGTCCGCAGCAAAATAAGGGAGTCCGCAGTCAGAGGTTTAAAATTAAAGATATTAACAATAACGCATGTGCTTATTTTTAAGATTCATGCGGTTGCACGTTTGCCAAATTTTCTTTGGACATTAGCTGAAAAAATACGGTAATTCCACGAGGCCGTGCTCCGGAACGAACTAGTAGTTAGTATGGCAGAATTTTTAGGGAGTCACACGGACTCCTGCATATGTCAAACATGACAGTAAATCAGGGAGTATTTGACTCCGGACTCCCGTTAATTTAGCACCCTGTGCATTGAATAATGCATAAGAATAATGCAATACCATGAACTTATTCTAGACTCGCAGACAAAGTAGAATAATATTGCCGTGAAATAGCACTATTTTCCCGTTGTACATTCTAGGTATTATTAGCTCTTGACGAAATGTACCAAAGTCTCAATGTTTATGTATTCACTATCAACTATAAATAATTCCACGTTAATGCCGTTCAATGTTCTTTTGCAACACAAAATCTCACTGCACGCACGCCGCAGTGCACAAACAGAAATATAGTTTTTGTTGAGAGAATTTTTCATCAAAATTATTAATTACTAATACTATTAATTATAAAAAATAATTACTATATTAATATTAATATAAATATATATTTGATATTAATAACTATATTTTTGAATTTGTTGTTTGTGCACAGTCGACAGTGGCGTGCGTGCGGGTCAACCTGTGCACAAATGATGGTAAAGTGATACTCTGATTCGCCCATTATTGCCAATAATTTCATGTAAATGCCATTCAAATATGCTCCTCTGCAATTCTTTGTTCTTGTTGTTTGTGCACAGCACTGTCAGCAGCGGGTATGCGCGGCATCAATTATCATGACGTCATGGTAGTAGCTAAGTTGTGTTGCGCAGAGGAGCATTCGAACGGCATTTACGAAAATTATCGACAATAATATGTAAAAGCAAATATAATATTATAAAAAACATTAAGACTTAATTTATCTTTGGTAGTAATAGGGGTGTAACATTATACCGGTATATCGGTATATTGCAATATATTTTGAAAACTCGATACATCGCGATACAACTTCCGGATATCGATATTTTATGATACGGTGGTAGGAACAAGAAATAAACTACTTGACACTTGCCTTTATGTCTATATTGTTAATGGGCTCGAAAATTATGCACTGGCGGTGTATATATTACGAAAGCACAATGCCTGCACGATGCATACAGTATTACTGGTAAGCGACCACTGCATGGAGCACTGCGCGGGCAGAGTGGGGCAGACGTGTGAGCGAGCACGTCAACCAGGGAGTCTATATATAGCCTATGCTTGCCTGAGTGCCCGCGCGCGCGATACAAGCTGAAGCGAGCGCCCACTGTTTCAGTTTCAGTTTTAGTATCCAGTATTAGGCCATTATGCAGCAGGGGTATTAGCCGCGTTCACACGTAGCAAGAAATTCGGTATTTAGCGTTCACACGAGGCAAAATGCGCGGTCCAAGAAATACGGTATCTAAACAGATCCGGTATTTGATGTAAATACGCGGCTTCCCAGACCCCGAATAATTTGCCGTGCTTGAGAAATACCGGATCTCTTGGACCGCGCATTTCCTCATGTGAACGCTCGTTCCAGTTCGTTCGTTCGTTCGTTCGTTCGAACTTCCACTCTCCACGCTCGAACGAACTTCCACGCTCGTTCCACTTCGTTCGTTCGTTCGTTCGTTCGTTCGTTCGTTCGTTCGT
>NW_014578300.1:34713-37206 GCF_000485595.1 Priapulus caudatus
TAGGGTTAGGGTTAGGGTTAGGCGCCCCCATACTGCGCCGCCATACTGGACGTCATAAAGTGTATTTGCACCGCATATAGTTATACATACAAATTTCTATAATCATGCGTCACGTTTGTCATAAAACAACATTGCATTTCGAAATCTTCATTTTTGGGTGCTGACACTGTCATTGACAATGACATGACACCCGCGACTGTGCTGCCACCCTGAAAAAGTTGCGCATTTACCAATTTATTTTGCACGTTACAGACTGAGTGCTATCCCAAATGTGCACTGATATTTATACCTAAATGCTATTTAACCAAACGATGTTAATTTTAGGACTTGTAAATTCGTCCATATTATAACTGAAACTAAGTGTCATTTTTAAGATATTGCAATCCTTCTGCTCTTAAATTAAGAAATAAGAAACACCCTCGGTCTGTAGCCTGCAGCCGAATCGTTGCTTTGCGCAACTTTTCCAGTGGATGCGCTTCCAGTGGCACCACCGTCGTTGTTAGCATCAGGTATCGCCGATCGGTATAGCCGTCAGTTTTAAAACATTTTTTTTAAATATTTCTAATAAATATTGAACTATAAAACTTTTTATGTAGCATAATTTTACCCTGAATAATATTGTAATGACAGCAAACCAAAACAATCACAGCCAGTTTCAGTGCACATCCAATCTTTATTCTGTCGGGTGCTGAACACAATATGGAGTGAACAAAGAAAATATGCCGTAATTCAAAGGTGAAAAATTGTGCCTTTACACGGGCATGCCGCGAAGTTACCACACACGCACGCGGGTGCACAAAACGATCCGAACCTACCGCGAGTCCAGTACAAAGAGAGCGAATGTAAACCGGTGCGGTGCCACCGCGCACATCGATACCAATGCCACCTTTACATTAAAAGGCAGAAATTAAGGCTGAAAAAGCCGAACCGAGCCCGGTTGTAAAATACCATCTAACACTAATTTACAAATATTACTCTTAATCTTATTTAGGCGGCATGTGTAAATGATCCCCGCAAAATTGTGACCTTCCAACGTGCAAAACATACAAAATGCGTCGTTAAACAAGATTCCGGAACGACATGACAGTGACAAAACAAATATATTTGAACTGAAAATATCTAAAAAACTTAGAGTAATTTATCCCTTTAACTTCAAACTTGTAGTTGTTGTACTAGTACTACTACTACTAGCACTAAGTTGTAGAAGTACTAATTTCAATAACTTATTGTGAGAAAGGTACAAATTTGATGCATTACTCCCTGGTATTATTTTAATCTAACAATTGACATTCAACAAATAAGTAGGGCCCAAAACTATTAAAACTTTAAAAATTAAAGCCCTGCCCCTTCAGCAGAAAATTAGTTCATCAGAAGTTGACAAGTGGCGTAGTCCAATAGATAGGTTATGTGCATGATGTGACACACACACCCCCACACTGCACAATCCCAGCTTGGGACAACGGCCCTCGCTTTTCGCAAATGATCTAAACTAGAAATGCCCCCCCTACTTTAGCTTGACCAGGTCGCAAATTATAGCAGCAACCACTGTTCTCCTAAATAAAGATCTCCAATGTGTAACTAGCCCCAAACATGCTTTTAATGTGATACAGAAGTGTTGTGGATTGCCATTCGAAGCGGAGGGTATAGGTTTGGGGGTAAACGTGACGAGAATTGTTATAGGCATGTACGGTTATAGGTACACCATTTTGACAGGTAGACAAAGGTAGCATAGTGGAGAGACGTAGGCTACCGGTCAATGACATCTTGTGAGATACGAGAATCCTTTGCTATCGACGTTGGCACCATTCCTAATCCTAACCTATTCATGACTGGTCTGATGATTAATGGATTTAGATACAGGAGTCTTATTAAGGTGGGGCCATAATAAAAATATTGTTTGCTTGCCCTCACCCGACCGACCCGCGAAAAAGGGGCCGACTCAAAAATTTGTATTGATCTTTCCCATTTTTTTTACAGATTGTATCAATGTACCTTATATAAATCTGTAGGCAATACATTATATGTACAAAGCAAAACAAACATTCAACATAAAAGGTATCTCCACACAAGCACGTGCTGAATTTGTAAAAAGACTCCCCTCAAAAAAGCCTACCTACCTACCCAAACATTTCAGCCTGGATTGGGTGAGGGCAGTGTTCGAAATTCACGTCGGCCCGTCGGCCTGCCGCCGACAGTTTCGATGCCGGGCCTACAGCTTCTTGATACAACAGGCCCGCTGATCCTACAGCTATTTGATCACCGAAAATTCGAAACACTGAGAAACTGTTACCTGTAGAAATCTGTTCATGCAAATTAACTTTCAGGGGTATTTATTTGAAAACTAATCCGTGATAAACCGTGACATACATGTATACAATGCGTCGCCCACTGCAATCAACTTTAGTTGGCATTCGAGAAACGTGCGTGGGATGTTCGGACGCACAGGTTAGCACAGGTTCCTGCATCCAGTAGCAGCGTTGGCATACCAAAAAT
>NW_014578300.1:37216-41018 GCF_000485595.1 Priapulus caudatus
GTTTTAACTTTATTTTAATTTCAGACTATTGAAGAAGAAGAGCCATTATTTGATGGTGCTATATTAAGAAAGTTGGACTTCAGCAGTACAAATGCAAAATTTAACCCAAAGATATCCCCAGAACACCCTGGAGAAAATCTTATTATGCGACCTCTATGTCCAGCAGATTATGCTAGAGGTAAGTAACTATCATTATAATCAGGCCAGATTGAATGTCGATAAAATGGTAAATAATTGCTATTCTCTGTTGCCATAAATCTTTCGGCACATTTACTATTGTGCATGAGTATTCTAAGACTTGGCTTTAAATCAGACACTTGTTGTTATGGAAGCGATACTGATAAGTACCAAAACAGTAAGAAAAATATGAGAAATGATATTTTTAACACAGGGTATCTTAGGTCGACATCTCAGCCTAGGAAAAAAAATTAAATATTCACTTTACCTAGGGTAAACGAAGAAAAAAGCTATATTTTGCTGCATTTCAAATTTCAGGTTTTGTAGAGTTGCTCAGGCAACTAACTAAAGTTGGTGACGTTAGCCAAGAGGATTTCATAGGTGAGTATGTAATATGAAAATGTTATTTATTCTCATCATCATGGTACTATCCTGCAACATCAAATTAATACTAGAAATGATAATAATATAGCACGAAATGTGCAGCAGATTACAGCTAATGACAATTGCCACAGACTGTATTGTGAGTGTAGGATTATAATTTTAAGAGTTGTTATTTCAAACATTACTTATGGCACAGTATATTGTCTCATGCTGCCGAGTTCTTATATTAAATAATGTACTGTCATGTTCAGTTACCATAAGTACATTAGGTGTAAAATTTGTTAGCGTGAACAGTTTTTATGTGCTATTTGTGTTTTATAACTTCACTATGAATTAGCTATATATGATTAACATAATCTTCTATGTATGTGGTTAGGTACAACTTTGTCTTGAATATTCTTGCGATGGTGATCATTTTACAGCGAGGTACAAATCGATGAAGGCCTGTCCTGACACGTACTATCTCGTCGTGATCGTTGACGTGAACGTCGACCGTGTTGTAGGCGCTGCGACCATGGCGATTGAGAACAAGTTCATTCACAGATGTGCAACAGTAAGTGACGTTGTTAGAATTGTTATAATAAACTAGCAGTGCTTTTATCATCAGGTAGTATTCTGGGTCACATTCAGGAATTGAATACTGAAGCAAGAAAGGATATTAAACAGGAAAATATAAAATGAGGGGGTACCGACATGCAGAACTAATATTTTGTACCAATGATCAGTACTGACTTATGGGTGTGTGTAGTGGGGAAGGGGTCAATACAGTCAATGGATTTCTTTGCAAGGCAACAAAAATTTTCTCGACCACCTTACACCTTGTCACCATCTTGTTACTCAAGTAAGAGATGATACCTAATGATATTTAAAAGCTATAGCATACATAGTATTCGGACAATACACCTCCACTTCATGATTTGAGTATCCAATATACATGGACGTATGCACTTAATGTGAATTTAGGGTTAATATACATTAAATATTACAGGTCACATGCATTTCGTCATTAAGTTATAAGTCACGTACCATTTACTTTCAGAGGGGTCGCATTGAAGATGTGGTTGTGTGTAACGAAATGAGAGGAAAACAGCTGGGAAAACTGTGAGTTAAGCTGTCATTTCATTAAGGGATGTAGTGTATTTTGTACATTTGGATAATATATGTAAAAGCTGCCTTATTGAACATGTTTAATTTACTAATGACCACACAGCTTCATACAGATTTCTAAGTTGCTTTCCACAATGACAGACAATCCATTTATATACAATTACGATCATAGTTTTTCAATAATAAGTAATAGGGGCAAGCCAATGAAATGCAAAGTGATTTGGCTCACGTGTCCCCGATTTATAAAACCATTTTTGAGAAAAACGGTTATATATATAATATTATAGCTGGCATGTTTTCTAGGTTGGTTGAGACGATGCTGAAACTGAGTGAGTATATAGGGTGCTACAAGACAACATTGGATTGCAAAGATGCAATGATCCCCTTCTATCAGCAACTGGGACTTCACCCGGAACCGGGAAACAACTTTATGGTGAAGCGTTTTCATGAATGAGTGACAATCACCAGCCTAAATATGCACATTGCATTGCAGCAGTTTACTTCTAAGAGTTAAAATGCATTGAGATGTTACCAGTCTATTGGCAAGAGTCATAACTCGGGATAGTCCTGTCTCCAAAAAGTGATATACTGGCATCAAACCAACGAAGCACGTGATATTTGATGTTCATAGTTATAGGAACTGCTGCAAACCCTTTGGCAAATATGACTGCAAGTTATGTCAATGAACATATTTTTGTATTTGTGAAGAAATGCGGGCCAAGTTAAGGTTGTGATAGACTACAATTGGGTAGGACTTGAATTGGCTGGACTGCTACAGCTCAATAAGTTGGTATGCTATTATCTTCAATTCGTTGCTTCTCTCAAACATGTAGTTATTTCTTAAGAAATCCCTGATCAACGGTGATTTCTGCATTTATTCATAGACTGAATTTTATATGAATCCATAGTACTCTCACAGTCAGTTATTACAAATAAAGTTAAAATGTGAATATGCTAGTTAAATTTTCAGTCATGCTCATATTCACATAATGAGATGCTAATAAAGTTTATCTCAGTTAGATCCAAATTAAGTTAAAAATTATTTATTAAGTTAATTATTTTCGTCTATGTCTCCGGATAGACTTCCTCAGGTCTGATGTTTCCAGGTAGATGGCAGCACTGGAAACAGAAGTTTGAACCTGGTCACTTGGGGGGGGGGGACAGTCTGCGGTCCTCTCGAGCAGGTGCAGTTCTGAGGATGTTGTCATATATGTGGGATAGGTGGTACGACCCCTCATCTCTAATCATTGTAGCTGCAAATATATATTGCTTCTCTGATCTGTCTGCGCCTCAGAAACGATTCTTTTGACACCACAGTGGCCTCTTTCCAGTTCGGCAGATGGTTTTGGTTGACCATGTGGTCTGTTATGGCTGACTTATGCTGTTGTCCTGAAGTGGACGCACGAGCCGCAGGTGTGCTGGTTCCTTTTGTATGAGTGGTGACATCAGTCATGTGTTCTTTTAGACATGTTCGAAATTTCCTGCCTGTTTCCCCAATGTACACGCTATCACAATTCGAGCAAGCGATACGGTACACACAGCCTGTTGTATTTTTGTTTTCAATTTTGTCTTTTGGATGTACTAGGATAATCCTGGTGGTCTTATGGGGTTTAAATGCAGAAAATCCATTTTCGCTGGCGGTCATTTTGGATTTCAAGATGGCCGCCACAATACGCAAAAGTCAGCCTGGAAACATACCCAGTGGAACTCCCCAGGTATCATAGAAATGATATTTACCCGTTTCCAGCCTCTACCCAAAAAGTTTAGGCTCATCCTTATTTTGGATATCTGCCCCCTGACTAAAAGGGCGGGCGGGGATGAAGTAGTAGTTTTGCACCCTACTGACTAGGGCGCTCTCCTAATTAAAATCACAGGTCTACTGATAAGAATTTATTACAGAAACATATGCTGAGATACCCCCTGACCATATTAAATGCATTTTCAACACAAAATATAACTCCTCTGGTGAGATATTGCGCATGCGCCTAAACAGTAACGTAGCCAGATTATGTATTGACTGGTATATGCAGCCGGGACCTTACATGCAAGGTCTGCTTCCTATTTCATAAGTGAGGTCTACTGATAAAATTTTATTACATACATATATGCTATGATAACCCCTCTTCATTTTAAA
>NW_014578300.1:41028-52342 GCF_000485595.1 Priapulus caudatus
CTTCTTCTTACTCACTCATTTGTGTCCTTTTTTGTGGTGAGCTACAGTGTCATTGACACTTTCATTTGTTTTCTGGTCGTTACCCTTCTTTTTCAATTCGTTGTTGGTCGCTTTTGTTTTTATTTCCCGTTTTGTGTCTTCGAATGTCCAGTTAGGGTAGCCGCAATTTTGAAGTGCGTGTCGAATCTCTTGTTCCTCGGCGCGTATATCTTCCGGTTCTATTACAACGGTGTTAGCTCTATCTAGTAGTGTGCGGACGACTCTCAGTTTGTGAGTTATCGGGTGGTGAGATTGAAAGTTCAGATACTGATTGGTGTGGGTCTTCTTCCTGTAGACCCGGTTTTTAACGTACCATCTTCTCTGCTCACAATCTTCATGTCTAGGAAAGGAATGCTGTTGTTTTCCATTTCTTCAGAGGTGAATTGTATGTTGCCGGACATATCTATTGAGTTGAGATGATCATTGAGGTTGCGTGTGGATCCCTTGGTAACCACCGCTAGTATGTCATCCACATAACGTTTCCAAAATCTAGGTTTGCTATGTTTGGGAGCTGTGTTGATGGCTGTCTGTTCTAAATGTTCCATGTATAGGTTGGCAACAATCGGATATACGGGGCTACCCATAGCTGTGCCGAACTTCTGGTGTTATAACTGTCCGCCAAACTTGAAATAGGTGGTAGTGAGCACAAATTCCAGCAACTCCATTATGTCGTCTACAGTGTAGTGTAGTGTCAAGTAGAGTTCTCTTCTTCAAGGTGGTGTCATCTTCCAATTTCTTCCGGATCACCTCGAGGGCTTTATTGATTGGTGTGTTGGTAAATAGAGAGACGACGTTGAATGACACTAACGTTTCATAGTCTCGTAGTTTTAGTTCCTTCCGCTTAGTGACTATATCCTTGGAATTTTTTACATGGTGTATAGTTTTGCCAACAATCGGTGATAATAAGTCCGCCAAACTGCGGGACAGGTTATAGCCTATGGACCCAGTATAGTCCACGATAGGCCGTAAAGGGTTGCCTGGTTTATGGATTTTGGGCGTGCAATATAAACGTGGGATGGGGGTGTAGAGGTATCTCTTTTGTGACGCACTAATTTTTTCATCCTTACGTAACCTGGCTAACATGTGAACCAGTTTGTTCTTGTAGTGAGACGTGCAGTCCTTGTTGAGTTTGAGATGTTTTTTCCTCTGATAACATATCGGTTACTTTCTGAGTGTACTCTGCCTTATTCAGGACTACCGAGGCTCTGCCTTTGTCTGCCGGCATAATCAGAATGTTGTCCTCTTTAGCTAGTGTCTTCAAAGCTATGGCTTCATCCTTACTGATATTGGGGGTAGGAGGCTTAGCTGAGCTGATGATGCTGCTGCATAACTTAGGCCTCAGTTCGTTAGCTACCTGAGGAGGGACCAGTTTGCAAGCTTCCTCCGCTGCTATAATGAAGTTTTCTATCGGGTGAACCAGAGACGTAACAGCGAAGTTCAAGCCTTTAGCAAGAACTGACATCTCCGCTTTTTCGAGCGGACGTTTAGATAAATTGATTACCCACTTTTTTTAACTGTTCGCCGGAGAGATCTATATTCCGAGGACCACGTTCAAACTTCCGTTTTCAGTACTGCCATCTACCTGGAAACATCAGACCTGAGGAAATCTATCAAAGAGATGGACAAAAATTTAAGTCAGTGTAAGTTATGTTTAACTTAATTTGAATCTAACTTAGATAAACTTTATTAGCATGTGAACTATAGAGATCCGATGAAATTATTCAATCATTCACATAATTAGTACCTTATTAATTCTATCAGGAGTGATTGAAAACATTCTTTTTATTCATTCTTTATTATATTAACAGATCCGGAGTATATGACACAGTGTAATGACTAATGAAAACAAGGAATGTTAGTGATGGGAGTGGTTTTATTGATATTTTGGATAGAAAATGCCCAGCATCGCGAACTACATCGCGTTTTGCCAATTCACGGTCGGTAAGCGACGCCATCACGCCACTGACCGCTATCTTGCCACCACAATATGATAGTTAGTACACTTTCCTACCGGTCATAGCGTATGCGGTGGGTTGCTCTAGTACTAGCCCTTCACTCCGCCGCAGGCGCCAGTACTAGATCTAATGCGGCGGGGTATGCAAAATGAAAACGAAACGTCACGAATTCTATTTTTATCCTCCAATCACAGGTCGGAGCAATTCCTCTGTTTAGACGCATGCCGGAAAAAGTATAGGACCTATGCTGCGGGAGGGGAAATGTGTGAAAAGGAAGGTCTCTGGAACGTGCGGAAAAAAGTAGGACCTATGCTACGGCCCACGGGACAGGAAATATGGAAAAAGGGGGTCTCCGGTGCGGACAAATGTAGGACCTATGCTCCGAAACAGGATTGAAGTATGCAAAAAAGGGGGGTCTTCGTCTGCGTCTCTGAGCCGAAATTTTGAGGTGAAGAGGGCGGTCATAACCGCGGCACAAACCTACCATTCGATTATAGAAATATATTAATTATAATATAGGCAATAATACTAATAGTAATATCGACTAAGGGAGCGACTAATAATAGCGCAGATAAGGTCTATGTCTCCCTGGGTACTGCCAGAACATACCCTGGTAACTATCTAGCTGATATGGTTAGGGTTAGTGTTAGGGTTAGAGTTAGGGTTAGGGTTAGTCACAAGTTCCCTTCTCGCTTAACACTACGTTCCTATGACGTGTAACAGTCGGAGAGCCTGGTCGGTTTAGGGTTAGGGTTAGGGTTAGGAAGTAGGCGTAGGCGACTCCCTAGACTCATTAGTGGAGTAGGCGAGGTACGGTCCGGCATATTAGATAGTAGTATTTAGTACCAGGGTACGTTCCGGTATACCAGACCGTACCCAGGGTAGGTCCTACGTTTCGGCACACAGGCACTTGGAACGTCTCAATAAAAAAAAAAAGGTAAACAAACACGAAATGTACCAAAGTCTTAATGTTTCTCTACTCTATTTCGCCTATAATCACCTGTAAATGCCGGTCAAATGCTCATCTGCAACACACAAGTACACCGAACGCCCACCCGCGCTGTGCTGCGTGCACAAACAACATGAATAAGAGAGCAGGTAGGAAAGCGTGATCGCGAAATTCGCTCAACGCTCGCTTCATTTCACATCTTCACAGCACAAATACACATCCAACCGCTTCCACCTTGGTATCTATGTGTACATAAATGTTCACTTGTTCGAATTATAACTCTGCCCTTTGTCCTTACCTACTCCCGCCAGAGATATCTCGTGAAATCCTGCAGGAAATTTTCTCTCCGTGAAAAGGTAAAGAGGACGAGATGACTGTTTATACACGAGTAATGGGGCACATTGCATGCCAGAATGAGCTGCTGCCGGCCTCCAAGCTCCGTTTTGAGGACCGCCAAGCCAAGCACAATGCGCGCGGGCATGACGTCACGCGCACACGACTACAGCGATCGATCGAAAGTAGCGCCGTTAGGGGTTTTCTGATCATGTCGTCCTCTACATTTTCTCGGAGAGAACTCACGAGATATCTCTGGCGGGAGTAGGTAAGGACAAAGGGCAGAGTTATAATTCAAACAAGTGAACATTTATGTACACATAGATACCAAGATGGAAGCGGTTGGATGTGTATTTGTGCTGTGAAGGTGGGAAATAAAGCGAGCGTTGAGCAAATTTCGCGAACACGCTTTCCTACCTGCTCTCTTATTCATGTTGTTTGTGCACGCAGCACAGCGCGGGCGGGCGTTCGGTGTACTTGTGTGTTGCAGATGAGCATTTGACCGGCATTTACAGGTGATTATAGGCAAAATAGAGTAGAGAAACATTAAGACTTTGGTACATTTCGTGTTTATTTACCTTCTTTTTTTTATTGAGACATTCCAAGTGCCTGTGTTCCGGCAGTACCCTGGGGGACATAGACCCTATCAGCACTACGCACAGTAACGCTGAGAGGGTCTATCTCCCCCAGGGTACTGCCGGAACGTACCTTGGTACTATCAAGAGTAGATAATCTCACATGTGTTATTATCTACTCTTGGTACTATCTAATATGCCGGACCGTACCTCGCCAGGGGCGTAGCCAGTATGTAGCACTGTAGGCCTGGGCCTACACTTTTTTTGGCCAAGTTGTCTTTTTTTTTAAAACACTCATAATTCAAATCCATAAGCTTGCTGGACGAGTTTAAGGGTCTAGGCAGGAAAAACTATTGAAATGAACGTAGCAAGAATATGGCTAAATTAGGTGACCTATTCTTCTGAAGATCGAGGGAACGAGCAGAGAGCGAGCGCGAGAGAGATTTTGTTCGTCACTTCATTTTCTTTCCCCTCGTGTATGTGACTAACAATGGTAACAACTAGCTGTAATGTACCGTGAGCACGTTCGCCCAGCATGTCTACTCTAGCAGCAAACCTAACATCGGAAAAGCTTTCTTTTCAGCCTCCTGAATATTCACATATTGTACTAGTTACTCTCACACCACCCACCACATTATCCTCCTAATATTAGTTATCTGGAAATTCTGTTTCTGTGGACCGTAAAGCCGTATTGGCTTCACGACAAAGCAAACCACTGCAAGACAACTTGAATTTCAACGAATTTGATTGCTTGCGAAATAATTATTTGTGAACAGGTACCCTCTGCAGGGTAATAAATCGGTAACCACCACTTAAAAAAAAACTTTAAAATTTGAAAGCACTTCCTGCGCGCACGTCAGCGCTCATCTGGCGATTCGAAACAAATAATGCGGCATGTGCCGCGTCGGGCCACACTCGACAAGGGAAGCAGTGTTACGATTCCGCTCTCATCTGCAGGCCACTTGTCGACGTAGCATTAATTACTGCGTTGAATTCCGGCTTCGCGAGCGACCGTGTTTATTTTGCGCATCATGGCGGACATGCCTCTAGCAGTCGCGAGGGTAGTATCGTCTGCTGGGGATCGCGACAGACAAACCACGATGGTTTTCGTTATCGGCGATCGCGCGATCAAAACAACATTGAAATTCCCGTCACGTGCGGCGGACCGCCTCCCGTCAGAGTCTCGGCATGCGGAGAGCGTTTACTATTATTATTCTTACTGTTAGATTTCCGAAGTAAAGATATCAAAGCAAACTGCTGCCCTGCCGCAGTCGTATACAACTCGTATACAACGCGCCGCGTACGAGAGAACATGCAAGGGTATCTCGTAATGTTAAGAGGAGATTTGCGAGGATTTTTCGTGCTCGTAACTTTACGATAGTTCTGTCAACGGTCTACGAGTGGAAGTTAATGTTAAGACTCATGTTAAGACTAATTTGGTTTCTGAGAACGAGCCCCAGAATCCCGCGATCCAGCGTCAAATAAAATACACGATGCTCGAGCAGAAATTTTAATCGACATAATCGTATACTCGGTGTAATAATTAAAATCATAGGAATGTAATCACGTGCCGAAAACACTAGCTGTCTACACTTTCTTCATTTTCTTAGGGACTGCCATCGCGCGTGGATGTGTGAGAATGTGTGTACGATATACATACCTAGTGAGAACGACTCTGCAGTAGGCTAGACTGAACTCGTTACATAACAGCTCTGTTCTTTCACTCAACAGACTATGAATTCCAACACCAGACAACCCTCATATATAACGTATACAGTAACGTATATCATATATCTTGACATGACAAAACCTTGTATAAGGGTCTCTCATCGGAGTCTCCAAACGGAATCTTCCATACGCATCTACCTGTTCTAAAGAGCTGATATCTCACTGTGTAACTGCCACTCAAAGAAAACGTCACGACTGACCGCTATAGCCAGGTGTCCGTTCTGTAGAGGCGTCCACTAACGCGGGGGTCTCCTCGCCACAACACGTGAAAATAACCGCAAGGCACCAGATGTTTTACGAGACGTCACGATGACGCAACTGACAAACAGCGCGGGCTCCCACTTTTCCAACCCGTGAGCACGTGTCGAGTGTGAAGAGGTCCGGCTCAGCGGAAGCCGGTTCCTTTCACCCACAGGCGTTTCCAGCGCTATAAACCATGTAAACTCGAATCGACTTATTCCCCCACACACAAGAAGACACGAGAAAATGCAAGAGATGGCACATCAGACACGAGTCATCTAGTTCGAGCTTATCTCTCTATCTGTATATCTGTCTGTCGGCATCGCTGTAGTACCGGCTTACACTTTATCTACTGGTGAAGGGAAATAGAGTGTAGGGGGGGAGATCAACGGAGCGAGTAGGCCAGCAAATGCGCACGTAAACTGGAACTGAATGCGATTAATTGCCTTTCCTCGGGCATATATGAGTCAATCTAGAGGAATTTCTGCTTCAAATGTTAAAGTGCGAAACAAAACCAGACATCGCGTCCTTCAATGTTATCCTAATCATAATGTATTCGATATCCAGCTGAATTTCTATGCTTATCATATTCTTAATACAGATTACAGTCACGTTTGATGTAAATTAAATGTATATATATGTTTGAACTCAAGCATATAATAAGATATAGTGCTTCCAACATGTTATGTGTATATGAACCTTGTCAACTATATTACGTTAAAATACTTACACTTGCTCTACGCGACATAATGTTGGCAAATCCTGATTTTGCATGGTACCCATCCTTCGGTGGCTCCGTGTTCAAGAGCCCATGGAAAAGGGCCTTTCTTCCTGGACTTAGTTCAAGTTTGGCTTCTGTCTTACCAATGTTGTGATCTTTATCAGTTGAAACAATCCACTTGTTTATTGGATCTAGTGAATTGAACTTCCATATCGTCTCATAATCACCATGTTGGAAACTAGCCAATGGGTCACATCTAAGTCGCTCCATCTGCTCTTCTTTCCATGAAACGATTTCATCTTTTAAAACTTGAAATCCATGCTTCATATGTTCTAGTTTTGTCATAGGTTTGCCCCCACTGACCTCATATCGCTTACTGCTCTTCCTACTAGGTTCCCACACAGTGATGCTTTTCTGAGATCCAGACGCAGAGCGGATAGGCAGCATCAGCGGTGAGATCACGTTGCAGTTACGCAATCGAGGTTGTCGGAAGAGAATGGTATAATGTAATCCACGCATCATTTCAGCTTAGATGATTGTATTTAGGTGCCATCTAAAAGTACAAATACTGTCATTACTGAATGGAGAGCAAATGAATCTCAGTATAACCAGGATCCACAAAATTATTACCAGTTGCTTTGAAACAATATAAGGCCCAAATTGAATTAACGTAATTGTACTATTAAGTTAACTTACTACATTTATCAATTGAATTGCTAGCAATGGTAACTTGAATCCCTTTTCTAATTTAATGCTATAAATTTCTATTGTAAGTTCATAATTTCATATCATGTAAAATATATAATAGGTTATTTATAAATGCAGTACAAATGTATTGGTAATGTATCTGAAAAGCTTTGCTAAGTTCCAGTAAAATATATTAGACTGTTATTACATTTTATCATGCATGACTATTCTTGATAGCTCTACCTATATATAGCACTTTGCTCTGCTACAGGCTGCAGTGGACCAAAGCGCAAGCAATTAGACCATTCCACTAATAAATTAGATGATATACATAATAAATAATGATAAATTTATTATATTAATGACTAAGACTTTAAAGGGATACTACACCCTAGAATTTTAGGGTTTATTATGATAGTAAGTACATAAATAATAGTAGTAAATTGATAATTTCTATAATCATTCATTCACGTCATAAAATTTGTTGAAATGTTAAATTTTGGCCGCTGACAGTGACATGCCACCTCGCAATTGTGCTGACACCCTAACGAAGTTGAGCTTTTTCTGATATATTTTTTGCATTACAGACCGAGGGCTAATCACAAAAGTGCAATTATATTTGTAACGAGGGTCATGTATCCCTTTAATGATTATATATTCTGTATGACCTGATAACCCTAATATTGAATGCTGCTCAAATGTTCCTATACAATTCAATTAACAATGTCACTTAATGATTGCACACAACTGTGCAGATACACAAACAATGTGAGTCCCATGATTTATCTATCTGCTCCCTATCTTTGTACGCTTAAACTACTCACTAGTACGCATGCATCGAGATTATACGCTGAGGAGCATAGCATCTCCTTGTGAGCAATAGAAACAGTAGGTAGTACAGAGTGCATTAACTTTTGTGGTGAATATTATCTGGTAATCATTATTTATTTACCATAATTGTATCATTGTAATGGCAACTGTTGGCTCAACTCTACCACTATATAGCTCATTCACTTCCGCCACTGGGAGCAAAGGGGCTACACTGGCAAAGCTACTGTTGGATCTACAGCAGGTGTGCACACACTTGCAGCAGAGCCAACAAGGGCTATTGTACTAGAGTAGTGAGCTATTAGATGTGGTGCTAATACTAATACAGTGGTGGATCCAAGGTGGGGGGGCGTAAGAGGCGCACCCCCCCCCCTTCTATTCGGTACACGAAGAGTGCACACAGGCGCTATCACAAAATCCGCACTCCCGCTATCTGTAAATCCTGGATCCGCCACTGTAATAGCACTACAACAAGCGGCTACTGCTACTGCTGGTAGTATTTGATAAAGTATCACTACACTATCAGTGTTGCAAGTGCTTCAAGTAAATTACTACACAAATTTGGAAGCATAAAACAAAAGCATGAAGGCCAGAAAGCAACTTTGCGTGTGAAAATTCTGAACATCTCAATGCATGGATGCGTGCGTGCACGTCTGTGCGCGTGTGTGTGTGTGTGTGTGTGTGTGTGTGTGTGTGTGTGTGTGTGTGTACGTGTGTGTGGTGTGCGTGTATGTATGTGGTGTGTATGTGTACGTGTGTGTGGTGTGCGTGTATGTATGTGGTGTGTGTATGTATAAAGTGAGATACGTGACCGAAACAAAAGACATAGAGTGAGTGGCACGGCGAACGAGATGCGGGGAGGCTGAGAAAGCGGGGGTGGACGTGAGGTGTGCGCGCGTCCGTTTGCATATGTGTGCATGCGCGCGTGTGCACGTACGCGCGTTTGTACCTGCGGTGTGCGTAACAGACACTGTGCAAGAGACAATAAGACAGAAGAAGAAAAATTTACAATCATAATATGAAAAAATAAGAATAAAAAGCAGTAAACAGACCGACTCCAAGCAACAGAAACAAGTAGGGACGGGCGACGTTGGGAAAGTATTTAGTGGAAACATTCCGCATGAGAACCCCAGAGAAGCAATGCGGATCAAAGCATTCCGCGATATCACGGAAAGCTCACTTCCCCCCCCCCAACCCCGAAGAATTATTCCGGTGGAATAAGTCACCCGTGCGTTTATCTAATAACAGTGCGACTGCGTAAACACGTTACTCGCAAATGCATTATTCATCCGTCACCGTCGCAGCTCGGACGTTTTCGTTTACTTCGCAACACTCTCACGTGTAATATCCCAGGCGAAAACATGTACTAGTTAATCTAAATCACACGTTGGCAACTACGATCCCGTTTGAATATGCCTCATATTGACAGCTTGGTCTCGGCAGGGTTAGAAATATTACTCTAAAGACAAATATTGTCGTTCTACTAAGTGTAATTACGAAAAAGATAATATGATAAGTGGGTCCAGTTTGGTCCACAGACAGATGGCGTTTACTCTAAGGATATCACACAAGATGTTTGCCATTGAAGTCGACATGTAACCGCTAAGCTGCACTGGAATCTGTCTAGGCATTCTACGATGCTACGGTCTATGCGTTTTTCTACGATGTACTTATGGTTACGAACGTATACCCGGATTGTAGTGTACAATATACGTGTCATGAATGTATGAAGTTAATCACACCGAGACGTCGACCCACCCTAGTTTTTCTCATCTATCAAGTTTACAAATATTATATGCGTTCAATAAACCACGGAGCAAATATACATGTACCAGAAAAGTGGGCCTGTGCAAAGTTGAGCTAATATTGAGAATACCCTTGTGAGCGCTCGCATTAGAATACCGGCAAGCCTCAACCTCAGGTGGTGCCCAGTAGCACTTGCGTTTTATCTGGGTGCAATAAAAAGGATTAGGTGGGTATATAGCGGTATCGCATGCCCTTTACCCTCGCTGATGGGAAAATATGAAAACACAAGTTACCTGCTGATAGTTCACTGCGTAAACGGATATAAAACGATCCCCAAAGCAGTATATTATGTTTTAGACTATGTACTAGTTATACAGTTATATACATATTACTAGTATTATTAAGAGGTCTTCATACTATGCCGCGTACTGTACGGCCGATATCAATCAGGTTGTTTATTCCTGGGAGATGTGAAGTACTTATAGCTATAGTAAGCTCTTCCAGGTTCGAACAGTGCGGGAGGGATTGAGAAGTTCTTTGTTGCTTCCCCCGATGGCATGTTATTTCAGAGAGGAACCTGTTTCATGTTTGCTCTGCAGATGTGACAACGCGCTCGAAAAACACAGTGCAATTGTATACGTCAGAAACCTCGTACTGGCCATAAGCCAGGCAAGGCGACTGACTCGTCGACTCCTGCGCCATTGTTTGTAGTTGTTCGCTGTGGAGAGCGAAATAGATAGATATAGATGTATATAAATAGATAGATAGATAGATGGATGGGTAAATACATAGATAGATAGATAGATAGATAGATAGATAGATAGATAGATAGATAGATAGATAGATAGATAGATAGATAGATAGATAAATAGATAGATAGCTAGATAGATAGATAGATAGATAGATAGACGTACGATAGACTAGATAGATAGAGTCGATTAAGATAGATACATAACGATAGATAGATAGAGTAGATAGATAGAATAGAATAGATAAGATAGATAGATAGATGAGATAAGAAAGATAGATAGAAGATAGATAAGTAGATAGATAGATAGATTAGATATGATAGTATAGATTAAATAGATAATAGCTAGATATAGATAGATTAGCTATGATAGATAGATAGATAGATAGAACAGATAGATAGATGAGATAGATAGATAGATAGATAGAATTAGATAGATAGATAGATAAAGAAAAAAATGGTGGGTAGGCGTGTGAGGATGGTGGGGGTAGGTAGGTAGGTAGGTTGGTAGGTAGTAGTAGTAGGTAGGTGGTAAGTAGGGGCAGGCAGGTAGGTAGGTAAGGCTATATATGGTAGGTAGGTATATAGGTAGGTAGGTAAGGTAGGTAGGTAGGTAGGTAGGTAGGTAGGTAGGT
This sequence comes from Priapulus caudatus, assembly GCF_000485595.1. NCBI lineage: Eukaryota > Metazoa > Priapulida > Priapulimorpha > Priapulimorphida > Priapulidae > Priapulus > Priapulus caudatus. The sequence goes on from NW_014578300.1 coordinate 52,213, forward strand.
AGGGTAGGTAGGTAGGTAGGTAGGTAGGTCAGGTAGGTGGTAAGGTTAGGTAGGTAGGTAGGTAGGTAGGTAGGTAGGTAGGTAGTAGAATAGTAGGTAGTAAGGTGGTAGGGTAAGGACGGTAGGTAGG
>NW_014578300.1:55117-66169 GCF_000485595.1 Priapulus caudatus
GAGAGAAGGAGAGATGATGAAGAGAGAGAGAGAGAGAGAGAGAGAAGAGAGAGAGAGAGAGAGAGAGAGAGAGAGGAGAGAGAAGAGAGAGAGAGAGAGCAGAGAGAGAGCTCTAGCTAGAGTAGCAGAAAGAGAAAGAGAGAGAGCAGATGAGGCAGAGAAAAGGAGAGAGAGCAGTGCAGCTAAGAGAGGAGGGGGGGGGGCCGGGAGAGGCAGAAGATAGAGATCGAAAAGAGCACTCGCAGTGAGAGAGCCATCAAAGATCGAGGTGAACGACCGCATAGGAGCGGACGCGCGCTGAGCAGAGATTTTGTTCGTTTCCACCTTCATTTTCTTTCCCCTCGTGCTATGTAGACTAACTCAATTGATAACACAATAGCGCTGCTTAATGTACCGTGAGCACCTGTTCGCACAGCATTGTCTACTCTAGCAGCAAACCTTAACATCGGAAAAGCCTTTCTTTTCAGCCTCCTGAATGTTCACACATTGCCACTGCGTTACTCCTCCACACCACCCACCACATTATCTCCTAATATTAGTTATCTGGAAATTCTGTTTCTGTGCGGACGTAAAGCCGTATTGCTTCACGACAAAGCAAACCACTGCATAGACACTTGAATGTTCAACGAATTTGATTGCCTTGCCGAATAATTATTGCCTGAACAGGTACCCTCTGCCAGGGTAATAATTCGGTAACAACCACTTAAACAAAAAATCTTTAAAATTTGAAAGCCACTTTCCTGCGCGCACGCCCTCTCCCTCCCGCGCCCCCCCCCCCCCCCCCCTCAGCGCTCATCTGGCCGATTCGATAACAAATAATGCCGGCATGCTGTCCGCGTCGGCCACCTCGACCGAAGGATAGCAGTCTTACGATTCCGCCTCTCATCTGCAGGCACTTCGTCGAGTTAGCATTAATTTACTGCGTTGAATTCGTTCGCGACGACCGTGTTTATTTTGCCATCATGCGCCGGACATGCCTCTAGCAGTCGCGAGGCGTGTATCGTCTGCGGTTCTCGCGACAGACAAACCACGATGGTTTCGTTATCGGCGATCGCGCGATCAAAACAACATTGAAATTCCCGTCACGTGCGGGCGGCCGCTCCGTTCAGAGTCTCGCATGCGCGAGAAGCGGTTTACTATTATTATTTCTTACTGTAGATTTCGAAGTAAAGATATCAAGCAACTGCTGCCCTGCCGCCAGTCGTATTTTACAACTCGTATACAACGCGCCGCGTACGAGAGAACATGCAAGGGTTATGCTCGTAATGTTTAAGAGGAGATTTGCGAGGATTTTTTCGTGCTGTAACTTTACGATAGTTTCTGTCAACGGTCGACGAGTGGAAGTTAATGTAAGACTCATGTTAAGGACTAATTGGTTTCTGAGGAACGTATGCCCAGAATCCGCGGCATCAGCGTCAAATAAAATACACGATGCTTCGGAGCAGAAATTTAATCACATAACGTATAACTCGTGCCTTAATAATTAAAATCTAGGAATGTAATTCACGTGCCGAAACACTAGCTGGTCTACACTTTTCTTCATTTTCTTTAGGGACTGCCATCGCGCGTGATGTGTGAGAATGTGTTGTACGATATACCTTATACCTAGTGAGAACGGACTCATGGCAGTAGGCTAGATCTGAAACTCGCGCTACATAACTGCCCTCTGTTCTTTCACTGAACAGACTTATGAATTCCAACACCAGACAAACCTCATATATAACGTATACAGTAAACGTATATCATATATGCTTGACATGACAAAACCTTGTATAAGGCGTCTCTCATCGGAGTCTCCAAAACGCGCAATCTTCCATACGCATCTAACCTTTCTAAAGAGCTGATATCTCATGTGTAAACTGCCCACTCAAATGAAAACGTCACGCACTGACGTCCGTCATAGCAGGTGTCCGTTTCTGAAGAGGCGTCCACTAACGCTCGGCGCGTCTCCTCCCACAACACGTGAAAATACGCAAAAGGCACAGATGTTTACGAGAGCGTCACGATGACGCAACTGACAAATATCAGCGCGGGCTCCACTTTTCCAACCCGTGAGCACGTGTCGAGTGTGAGAGGTCCGGCTCAGCGGGTGGAAGCGTTCCTTTCGACCCACAGGCTTTCCAGCGCTATAAACCATGTAAACTCGAATCGACTATTCCCCACACACAAGAAGATACGATTAAAATGCAAGATGATGGCCACATCAGTATCACGAGTCATCTAGTTCGAGCTTATTCTTCTCTATCTGTATATCTGTCTTCAGCCATCGCTGTAGTACCGAGCTTAACTTTATCTACTGGTGAGGGAATAGCTAGTGTAGGGGGGGAGATCAACGGAGCGAGTAGCGCAGCAAATTGCGCACCGTTAAACTTGAACTGAATGCGATAATTGCCTTTCCTCGGGCCTATATGAGTCAATCCTAGAGGAATTCTGCTTCAAATGTTTAAAGCTGCGAAACAAAACCAGACATTCGCGTCCTTCATGTTATCTTTTCCTTTTCGCTCTATCCCACCCCTTCCTCTCTCGCCTCCTCTCTCTCTGCTCTTTTCTCTCTCTATCTGGTCTCTCTTCTCTCTCTCTCTCTCTCTCTCTCTTCTCTCTAATATATATATATATATATATATATATATATATCTTCCTCTCTCTTTTTCTATTCTCTATCCTTTGCTCTCCCACACACACTCTCTCGCATCATCTCACTCTTTTATTTTCTATCGCTATCTTTCTCTTTCCCTTTTCTCCCTCTCACCTTCTCTCTCTCTCTCTCTCTCTCTCTCTCTCTCTCTCTCTCTCTCTCTCTCTCTCTCTTCTCTCTCTCTCTCTTCTCTCTCTCTCTCTCTCTCTCTCTCTCTCTCTCTCTCCCTAATCTCTCTGCCGGTAAGCTCTACCGTTGATTAACTATCATGTGTACACAAGGTTATTTCAGGGATTGGCGACAACGGCAAAGTAACAATAGCACACACTATACGCGGAAATAATCAGCAACACGAAAATTCACAACAATGAAAGCATTACATGAAAAAGTTTAATCAAACATTTCTCAAGCCTATGCTTTCTATTTGAATGAACATAAAGGTAGCTTAACCCGTTTCTCGCTGCGTCACCCACTTTCCACCACTTTAGATTATAGGGTAAATGCACGGTGATAAAAGGTAACGAATATTTTGTCAATATTGAAGCAGAAATATCTGTTAAGGAATTTATAGATAAGATGTGTCATCTCCAAGTGATCTTGCATTTGTCGCAGCTGCATTTGCGCAGAGATCTTAGTCCTCCCAATACCTAGATAGTTTCAGTGCATACACCACAGCACTTTATTCATGCTAAATGACCACAAATTCGGTCTGCAGACTTCAATCTAAACTTTTGCCTGCGACATGACGCCAACTTCCAGCAGTTTTGCCAGTTCGAGTTTCATACTCAAACAACGGACCGGTTACCATGGCTACGTTACTAGACTTTCCATGCTCTTTTGACGTTTATACTGCATCTAACTGACGTGTACAATGCAGATTAGGGTACTTTAATACCGAATATTTTCAGGAGAATTGAGAAAACGGCCCTTTCCCAGAATCGAAGCAGTGCAACGGTGAACTATTGACGGAATGTTACCGTTGCGTGCCACATATAGCACACCTATAGAAAAATGCAGCATGTTGCATCATACAACACTTACAACATACAACGCATCTTACAGCATACGTGCAACAGCATGCTAAAACAGCAGGTTGCAGCATACAACGCGTTTACAATAGCATACCTGGTGTTTTTATAACAGCACGCGCAATTTAGATCAGAAACGCCAGAAAAATTTTCGAACGCGATACAGGTGAACCGGTTTCCATCTGTTCACACATTATTTAACCGTTAGTTTCATTTGTCCTCGATGTTTCGCCGAACTGCGCTTCAATCAGCATGTTCAACCGCTAGCTATAAATACCACTATAATGTGTAAAGTAGAATCGCATCACACACCGACCTTGTCGACGTACCAGTCATACACGAAGAGTCCTCAGCAACCGTTGCTTAATCATCACATCATAGCAGCCTGTACAGAAGTCATCAGTTCTTTGTATAGCGATACAGCGACTCATGCATCAGAGGCTTACACAGGAGCGCGTCGCACGAGTTCTAACGCGTGTCTTGTCCCGTAGTGTATCTACAGACACACACACACAAACACGACTTAACTAACTCAACGCCAACTCGCGTCTGCGCTGAGAGAGAGTGAGAGCGTTCGAGTGATACGTGAAGTTCGTAGTCCCAGAACCTCGTAGAGTCGAGTAGCGAGAGAGAGCGTGTGTGTGAGAGAGAGAGAGAGAGAGAGAGAGAGAGAGAGAGAGAGAGAGAGAGAGACGACGCTAACAAGCGGTAGCGGTCTGTTCTCGTCTGTTTATCTTGGCGGCTTAGGCAAACAGCAGCGGCATCAAACCTAGTCCCATCCGAAAACAAACAGGCCCGCCAGGCTATCGTCGAGCCCCGCCATCCTAAAATGCACCCGCCACTCTAAATATCATAGCCGCCATGCTAAAATTAGCTAAAAAATGCTAAAACTAGGACCGTAAAGGCAGCCCCGCCATGCTATAATGAAAAAGCTTGGAGAACCATTACTTGTCTGATTATATGTCTGATTATATTATTTCTGGCTGTTAGCCGGTCTGTCTAGTAGTGATATATTTCCAATAGGTGGGAGCAGTTATGCTAGAGTGCAGAAAAACGTTGGTGTGGAAACTCAATCGTAAGAGGACTGTAACAACCAAATCCGCAGCATTGCACGTTCTAGCAATTCTGGTACTTTCTTCTACAGTACATGCAGGTGGCAATCTGTTATTATTTATTTATTAATAAGGCCAACCTAATTTATTAATTTGAGAATTGGTATATTGAAAGTATATGCTTTTGAAAACAAGTTAATTGTGATGTGTTGAACTTGATAGGAAATTCTAAAATGACCACTTTTCAGTTGTGAAGGAATATTGAATAAAAGTATGATTTTCATTCATGTACCAGCCAAGTCAATTTTGCCTTACGCGTATCACTGTGATAATACTGTTGTGACACATTAACATAAACTGAAATAAAGAAATTGTGTTATAAATAATAATTATTTGTCTTAGATTTATTTGTAAAACAAGCAACTTGTTCATAATTTTAATTTCTACACAAAATCCATATTCATGGTTGCATTATGTTAGCAGTTACTTATATGGTAGCGTGAACAACGACATTACTATATTGCGCTACATCTGACCTGTGCAGCACATGCACAAGCTTGCAAAGAATTGACCCTTTTGGCAAAGAGAATAAAGTTAAGTAATTATAATCCATTGCAAGGCACCAATCATTAATTTCCAGCAACCAATGGCCTAGTTTTATACATTTCATAGGCAAATTTTTCAGTGTGGTGTGCATCATAGTAAACTCCAATAAAATCGATCTCTAGTTGAAAAGAACCTGGTATTGCATCCATGCAAGTGATTCCAAGACCACTGATATTGCCTAGAGGAAGCGCTGATTGCTTGTCCTGGATTCGTCCTTTAAATGCTAGGAAGAATTTTGAAAAGGGAATCTGAAAATATGAAATAGAGCAAAGAAAGTTATTTTCTTTGACATTTGAACAATATTTATAAACTTCATCATTTTTTATAGTATTACATAATTTTTTCCATAGTATATAAATAATAGAAGAGCACAGGTCGTCACCACATCAGCACGGCGGTGATGCGCTTAGGCAAATTCAATCATCATCAGTTGTTCACCCTGGCCAACGCTTTTTCGCGAAAAAAAAAATCTTTCTCCGGGCACAGCACGCGATCGATGTAAATTCGGGGTTAAACTCTGCGAGGAGCACACGAGCCAAGCTGCCGCCGTGCCACGGCTACCCGGGGGAGGTCGCCACTGCTGTCAGTGCCAATTTGGAAACCATTCAGGCAACGTGGTCCCTTGGAGGAAGAGCAGCGGCGGCAACTGCTAATGCAACTCAGAGGCGTAAGAAGCGAGCGGTGGGGTGAGGCCACGGAGGCGTATTCTCGGGCAGAGGTGAGAAGGATAAGAGAAGGAGAGAGTGAAGGTTGAATGTTATGCGATTCACAGATATGGTGATTAGGAATAAGTTTAGCGGAAGCGACAGCGGATATATATATGTATATATATATATGTATATAGGCCTATATAGGGTTTGTAAAACCAAAAATTTTCTTGTGCGCTCCGCTCAGATAGTCGTGCCTACAACTTTGAAAATCCTGGCTACGCCCCTGCTCGCCTACTCCACTAACAAGTCTTGGGAGTCGCCTACGCCTACTCCCTAACCCTAACCATATTACTGGTAGGTACGGCACTGGTACTGGTAGGTCTAGTACTGACAAGTTGTATTTATTAACCATCATTTTATTATTGAAATGGTCCAAGTGCCTGTGTACCGGACTGTACCCAGGGTACGTTCCGGCATAGACCGAATAATTCTGTCCCATATAACCTTTTTTATATTTTGGTGAGGGTTATATTGGGTCAGAACGGGGTTCATTGAAATTTCGTGAGATCGCATGAAAAATGGATGCGCTGCTAATTCGGCCCGTACGCCGCTATTGGCGGGATAAAAAATCTACCGATACACAGACCTGTGCATCACTTCGTGGACCACAAATGGCACAATGTAAATAAGTGTGCTAGTCATGCTTTTTGTGTATATAATATCCTTGGTAATTATGCAATTTTATGAATTCAAATTTTTATTGTAAAAGTATGCAATGTATTGTATATGATGATGGATAATTGCCTAAATAAATAAATAAAATAAAATAAAAAATACCTAACTTCTAAGGTGCCTAAAGTGGATTTGCACCGACCCTAGCTATGAGCCACAGTAATAGTAACTGAGTAACATACCTGTGTTACACGCACTGATATCAAAGATATGAATTATATATAATTATGACCAACCATAGATATAGCATAGATACTAACCCAAGTTGGGTTAGTATCTATGGATATAGAATAGAAGAGTTTCTATTCTATATCTATTTTATGGACCAACCAAGTACCAGCCAAGGAGATGTTGTACTCATAGAAATAGATAGACAACTAGAAAGGACATGCGCTATGCAAACATTATAGGGGGAGTGTGCATCACTCGTACCGGCGCGGAAGTGTGGCACCAGGGGGGGGGGCACTCCCTACAAACTCCCTTATAGGCCGGGGGTGCCCTGGGGGGCGCTCCCTTATATTTTATTACTCCCTACAAAATAGGGTACGTATGTGCCACTTGAGAGATGGTATTGGGGGGCTCCGGTGTCACGGTCTGAGATTGCACCGGTCTGAATTTACCCCCAGCACGTCATGCGCATGCGTCATGCATGCGCAGTAGCGCTGGATAAATGAGACTGACACACCAGTCACTTTCAGTTCGACAAACGGTTTACCATCGAATCACACGTTTCACAACTAAATGCGTGCATGGTAACCACCAATAATTCCAAGTCTTTCGCGGATTTTGTCACACACAGTTAAAGTACTTACACCGTGGTTGCAGTGTTGCAGAGAGCAATAACAAACTGCATCTGTTCGTATTTTTGACAAATAGCTAAACTTTGCTAAAACAAATGGCACTAAGATGCTGACTGTGACCGCGGCAGCCTCATATTTACCCAGTGCTACTGCGCTTTACACCCAGCGCTACTGCGCATGCGCCATGCATGCGCACGACGTGCTGAGGTAATTTCAGACCGGTGTAATCTCATACCGTGACACCGGTACTAACTCAGCACATCAAAATGGGGGTCTCCGGAACTAGGGTTTGCTGGAAATCATGATGCTCCGGAACTGGACATGTTTGCGAAAAGGGGTCTCCGGAACTGGACATGTTTGCGAAAGGGGTCTCCGGAACATGCGGAAAAAGACATGCGTCTAAACAGAGGAATTGCTCCGACCTGTGATTGGAGGATAAAAATAGAATTCGTGACGTTTCATTTTCATTTTGAAATTTAGCCTATGAGTGATACCGCGCGTACATATTTGCTAATTAATTAAGCTAATCGTGCTTCAATAAACTCAAAATTCACAGAGATTATAGCTAAGCCATCCATGTGTCTAGAATAGCTAGAATTTATAGCAATGTAACTCAAATCGTTCGCGCCATATGATAGTTAGTACACTTTCCTACCGGTCATAGCGTATGCGGTGGGTAGCTCTAGTACTAGCCCTTCACTCCGCCGCAGGCGCCAGTACTAGATCTAATGCGGCGGGGTATGCAAAATGAAAACGAAACGTCACGAATTCTATTTTTATCCTCCAATCACAGGTCGGAGCAATTCCTCTGTTTAGACGCATGCCGGAAAAAGTATAGGACCTATGCTGCGGGAGGGGAAATGTGTGAAAAGGAAGGTCTCTGGAACGTGCGGAAAAAAGTAGAACCTATGCTACGGCCCACGGGACAGGAAATATGGAAAAAGGGGGTCTCCGGTGCGGACAAATGTAGGACCTATGCTCCGAAACAGGATTGAAGTATGTGAAAAGGGGGGTCTTCGTCTGCGTCTCTGAGCCGAAATTTTTAGGTGAAGAGGGCGGTCATAACCGCGGCACAAACCTACCATTCGATTATAGAAATATATTAATTATAATATAGGGACTATAATACTAATAGTAATATCGACTAAGGGAGCGACTAATAATAGCGCAGATAAGGTCTATGTCTCCCTGGTTACTGCCAGAACGTACCCTGGGTATGGTCCGGTATACCGGAACGTACCCTGGTAACTATCTAGCTGATATGGTTAGGGTTAGTGTTAGGGTTAGAGTTAGGGTTAGTCACAAGTTCCCTTCTCGCTTAAAGGCATAATAGGCCCATCGATTATGCAATTTTAACGAATGCTAGAGTAACTGGCACCTTGTTTAGTTAATAAGTACATTACCTTATAGCCAAACGCGTATTAGTTTGTCCAATATCACAGCTGGTTACTAAGAAATGTCTAATTGAAATCCGCAGTCCACGAAATCAGTTGACTGACTTGTTTACAGTTTCGAAACCGCATAATTCGAAACGGGTGTGATACAGATTTATAGTCCACCGGACAATTTGGATTGATGGCCAAAGAATGGAGAATCGTGTCGTACGTTTTAGTCTGTATCTCCGGATTGCGGGTGTATACGAGGAAACTATTTCGCACGATGCTATGCGAATGTACTGTGTCCGATTTGAGCTCAAGTTGGATAAGTTACGCGTAGTAAATCGTAGGTAGTATAAGGCTAGTAAATGACGAATTTCCCTTGATTATTGATGTCACACCCCTTCCCTATTATCTACTCCTGCTATTATATATCAATATGGCTAGTTGGTAACGGGGCTAGGTAATCGTGTTTCTAGTAAAAAAATAAAGTGCAAATGTTAGTGTTCATGGAAATTCTTTTAACATTGGTAGCCACCGGTGCATGGCTTTATTATATTTATGATCGTATAACAGTTAGAGAATTAGAATCCTTTGAATCTGTTGACTGGTGATGCATGTTTCTCTAGGCGACGTACTGTAGTGAGACGAATAAGCCCCAGCATACCACAGACACGCACAATAAATGCGTACGTAAAATTATACTCAACTACCCAATAAATATGATAACCCACTACTAATACACCTATGTAGCTTATTAAAGCTAAAATTCACATGGTACACGGAATTTATGAGGACTATCGCCCGGTTGCAATTTAAAACCTGCCTCGTTACGCCATCTATTGGTCAAAAAATTTCCTGTTAACGCAAGGAAAATGTGGAAAACAACCTATAGTGTGGAGGGCGCGCTCCGGTTGATAGAAATCATATAGAATTAGATGAATGAGCATTTTGTTCGGAATGGTGCGATTACGCACTCATCCGATTCAAAAATGGCCATGGTGGATGTGGTGGCACTGTTCTACTGAAGATCCCTTGCTATACAACAACTTGCGGTACAGCTAGGGATAGGGCGCGGACACGTCAGCGACCTGTCGCCAAAAGAAAATGACGTAGGGTCGACGTTAAGCAATTAATCTGGAGTGTGGCATGCCTACAGAAGGTGCGTATAGAAAATTGCACTCTCGCCACTTCAATGTGGTGGCACTATTCTGCCGAAGATTCCTTGTTATACCAATGTGGAAGCGGGCGGGCCGACAGCATAATTATGTACTTGTTAAAATCCAGTTTATAATATTAAATTTGTTCGCAGCATCACTCCCTGGGTTCCCAGCTATGCTAATGTACATGGAAAAGACGCTCCGACGTCGGTTGTCGTTGACTGCCAAGAGAATTTTATTCGGACGTTTTTATACGTTCAAAGTGGAACCGGGCAGGCTGACAGTACGTGTGCTAAAATCCTATCTATAATATTCACCTTGCTCGCAGCAAATGCATTTTCAGCACAAAATATAACACCTCTGGTGAGATATTGCGCATGCGCTCAAACAGTAACGTAGGCAGATTATGTACCGAATGGTATAATATGCAGTGGGAACCTTACATGCAAGGTCTGCTTCCTATTTCATAAGTGAGGTCAACTGATGGCATATTATCATAGAAATCTATGCTGGGCTAACCCCTCTTCTTTTTAAATTCATAATTTTGGTAAAATATCATTCTTTTTGGGAGATAGTGCGCATGCGCGACCACCGTATCAGACGTGCAGCACGGCCTAAATAAAAGGACGTAATATAGCTTGCTGCGGGAGCGAGGGGTGGGAGACTGAGGGAAGGTGGCAGGGAAGACAGCCGAGAGGGTGGAAAAAGAAGGAGGCTGAGCGTGCGACAAAGGAGACAAGGGAAATAGTCAGGGGGCAGATTTCAAAAAGAGCTAAAATAAGGATGAGCTTAAACTTTTTGGGTAGAGGCTGGAAACGGGTAAATATCATTTCTATGATACTTGGGGAGTTCCACTGGGTATGTTTCCAGGCTGACTTTTGCGTATTGTGGCGGCCATCTTGAAATCCAAAATGACCGCCAGCGAAAATGGATTTTCTGAAATATCTGGACTCCCCGACGTCGTAGAGACATAATGTTGGTGGCTATACCCACATTTTCGATAGTGGAGAACC
>NW_014578300.1:71044-73557 GCF_000485595.1 Priapulus caudatus
GGGACCTTACATGCAAGGTCTGCTTCCTATTTCATAAGTGAGGTCTACTGATAACATTTTATTACCTACATCTATGCTAGGATAACCCCTCTTCATTTTAAATACACAATGTTTGCAAAATATCATTTTTTTCGGGAGATATTGCGCATGCGCGAGCACCGTTTTAGACGTGCAGCACGGGCAAAGGAAAAGTACGTAAAGAAAGCTTGCTGAGGTATGGAGGGGTGGAAAACTGAGCAAAGGTGGCGGGGTAGACAGCCGAGGGACGATGGAAGAAGAAGGAGGCTGAGCGTGCGACAAGGAAGACAAGGGGAAGGGCGGGCGGGGATAAAGTAGTAGTTTTACATCCTACAAGCTAGCGCGCTCTCCTAACTATAACCACAGGTCTACTGATAAGAATTTATTACAGAAACCTATACTGAGATACACCCTAACCATATTAAATGCATTTTCACCACAAAAAACAACTCCTCCGGTGGGATATTGCGCGGTGCGCCTAAACAGTAACGTAGCCAGATTGTGTACTGACTGGTATATGCAGCAGGGACCTTACATGCAAGGTATGCTTCCTATTTCTGAAGTGAGCTCTACTGATGAAATTTTATCATATAAATCTATGCTAGAATAACCCCTCTTTATTTTAAATTCACAACGTTTGTAAAATATCATTCTTCTCGGGAGATATTGCGCATGCGCGAGCACCAATTCAGACGTGCAGCACTGGCAAAGGAAAAGTACGTAATATAGCTTGCTGCTGAGGAGAGGGGTGGGAAACTGAGGGAAGGTGGCAGGGAAGACAGCCGATAGGCGGATGAAGAAGAAGGAGGCTGAGCGTGCGACAAGTGAGACAAGGGAAAGGGCGGGCGGTGATGAAGTAGTAGTTTTGCACCATGCTGGATAGGGCGCTCTCCTAATTATACACACAGGTATACTCATAAGAATTTATTACAGAAACCTATACTGAGATACGCCCTGACCATATTAAATGCATTTTCAGCTCAAATATAACTCCCCTGGTGAGATATTGCGCATGCGCTAAAAAAGTAACGTAGGCAGATTGTGTACTGACTCGTATATGCAGCGGAGAACTTACATGCAGGGGTTGCTTCCTATTTCATAAGTGAGGTCAACTGATGAAATATTATCATTGAAATCTATGCTGGGATAACCCCTCTTCATTTTAAATTCATAATTTTGGTAAAATATCATTCTTCTCGGAAGATATTGCGCATGCGCGAGCACCGTATCAGACGTGCAATACGGCCTAAATAAAAGTACGTAATATAGCTTGCTGCGGGGAGAAGTGTAGGAGACTGAGGAAAGGTGGCGGGGTAGACAGCCGAGGGGCGCTGGAAGGCAGCTGAGCGTGCGACAAGGGAGACAAGGGGAAGGGCGGGCGGGGATAAAGTAGGAGTTTTGCACCCTACATGCTAGGGCGCTCTCCTAACTATAACCACAGGTCTACTGATAAGAATTTATTACAGAAACCTATACTGAGATACCCCCTGACCATATTAAATGCATTTTCAGAGACGTAGATGGAGATAGAAATCACACAATGTCGACGATGCAGTGGTCGTGCGTAACGTGTCACGATCGTGCGTAACACGTCGCGATCGTGCCTAACATGTCGTGATCGTGCGTAACATGTCGTGATCGTGCGTAACGTGTCGCGATCGTGCGTAACGTGTCACGATCGTGCGTAACGTGTCACGATCGTGCGTAACGTGTCGCGATCGTGCGTAACGTGTCACGATCGTGCGTAACGTGTCACGATCGTGCGTAACGTGTCGCGATCGTGCGTAACGCGTCGTGATCGTGATATCACCAGTGGATATCACTAGCAGATATCACCAGCTGATAACACTAGCAGATATCACCAGCAGATATCACCAGCAGATATCACCAGCAGATATTACCAGCAGATATTGCCAGTAGATTCTGTCGGCAGATACTGCCTGCAGATCTTGCCAGCAGATATGCAGATATCGTGAGCAGATGTTGCTGGCAGCGCGCGTACTTCCGGCATCTACACGGATCCGTCGGCGGGCGATCTGCTCCCGGACGAGTGGCGCCCCCTAGAGATGGGTGCGTGTGAGCGGAAAACCACCGTGGCGATATGTATCAACGATCGGCGCACGAGCGGATGGATGAGCGATTGCGACATACGACTGCGCGGGTGCAGCGCGCGTGCACGTGATTCACCGGCGGGAACTATTCCACGTGAAGACGCCAGCGCCATCTATAAACATCCGTGCTGTAGTGCTTACCCACCGACGCCGCTAGCTGACTCGACCTGACCTCACTGATCGATGTCAATGCTACGTCATCCATCGTCATCCGCGGGGATGCGAGCGAATCTTCTTGTATATGTGTCCGCAGGGGGCGCCGCTAACGACGTGGCGTATCAAGGAGAATGCACATATCAGATCAAATACAGGTGTTTAAGCCGTGTGAGAAACGCGAGAGAATTATATTGTTGAGATTGCCGCGATCGTTATCTACTGCGTCGT
>NW_014578300.1:75422-79615 GCF_000485595.1 Priapulus caudatus
TCACGTATGTTGACTGTTATATTGTAACTGCAAGTAAAGAGGCTATTGTACGTAGCCAGATACCTTTAATACCCGTGTTGCTGCTCTGTTTTATCGTTGGTTGATCATAACGGAACGCGCCTGGCAGTCGAGGTGCACGACCCGACGTGTCGCCCCTGTGGAACGATCACGGCCTGATCCACCACCACGCCACATGGGGTAAGCGTTACAGTAGTAGTTTTGCACCATACTGGCTACGGCGCTCTCCTGATTATACACACAAGTCTACTCATAAGAATTTATTACAGAAACCTATGCTGAGATACCTCCTGACAATATTAAATGTATTTTCAGCACAAAATATAACTCCTCTGGTGAGATATTGCGCATGCGCTAAAACAGTAACGTAGCCAGATTGTGTACTGACTGGTATATGCAGTGGGGACCTTACATGCAAGGGTTGCTTCCTATTTCTGAAGTGAGGTACGTCTACTGGTGAAATTTTATCATATAATTCTATGCTAGAATAAACCCTCTTCATTTTAAATTCACAATGTTTGCAAAATACCATTCTTGTCGGGAGATATTGCACATGCGCGAGCACCATTTCAGGCGTGCAGCACAGGCAAAGGAAAAGTACGTAATATAGCTTGCTGCGGGGGAGAGGGGTGGGAGACTGAAGGAAGGTGGCAAGGAAGACAGCCGACGGGCGGTGGAAGAAGGAGGCTGAGCGTGCGAGAAAGAAGACAAGGGGACGGGCGGGCGGGGATAAAGTAGGAGTTCTTCACCCTACAGGCTAGGGCGCACTCCTAATTATACACACAGGTCTACTCATAAGAATTTATTACAGAAACATATGCTGAGATACCCCCTGACCATATTAAATGCATTTTCAGCTCAAAATATAACTTCCCTGGTGAGATATTGCGCATGCGCTAAAACAGTAACGTAGGCAGATTGTGTACTGACTGGTATATGCAGTAGGGACCTTACATGCAAGGGTTGCCTTCTATTTCTGAAGTGAGGACTACTAATAGAATGTTATCATATAATTCTATGCTATGATAATCCCTCTTCATTTTAAATACACAATGTTTGCAAAATATCATTCGTCTCGGGAGATATTGCGCATGCGCGAGCACCATTTCAGATGTGCAGCACGGGCAAAGGAAAAGTACGTAATATAGCTTGCTGCGGGGGAGAAGGGTGGGAGACTGAGGGAAGGTGGCAGGGAAGACAGCCGACGGGCGGTGGAAGAAGAAGGAGGCTGAGCGTGCGACAAGGGAGACAACGGGAAGGGCGGGCGGGGATGAAGTAGTAGTTTTGCACCATACTGGCTACGGCGCACTCCTAATTATACACACAGGTTTACTCATAAGAATTTATTACAGAAACATATGCTGAGATACCCCCTGACCATATTAAATGCATTTTCAGTACAAAATATAACGCCTCTGGTGAGATATTGCGCATGCGCCTAAACAGTAACGTAGCCAGATTATGTATTGACTGGTATATGCAACCGGGACCTTACATGCAAGGTCTGCTTCCAGCGCTCTCCTAACTATAACCACAGGTCTACTGATAAGAATTTATTACAGAAACCTATACTGAGATACCCCCTGACCATATTAAATGCATTTTCAGTACAAAAAATAACTCATCCGGCGAGATATTGCGCATGCGCTAAAACACTAACGTAGCCAGATTGTGTACTGACTCATATATGCAGTAGGGACCTTACATGCAAGGTCTGCTTCCTATTTCTGAAGTGAGCTCTACTGATGAAATTTTATCATATAAATCTATGCTAGAATAACCCCTCTTTATTTTAAATTCACAATGTTTGCAAAATATCATTCTTCTCGGGAGATATTGCGCATGCGCGAGCACCGTTTCAGACGTGCAGCACGGACAAAGGAAAAGTACGCAAATAGAGCTTGCTGAGGGATGTAGGGGTGGAAACCCGAGGAAAGGTGGCAGGGAAGATAGCCGAGGAGCGGTGGAAGACGAAGGAGGCTGAGCGTGCGACAAGGGAGACAAGGTGAAGGGCGGACGGGGATGAAGTAGTAGTTTTGCACCCTACTGGCTAGGGCGCTTTGCTAATTATACACACAGGTCTACTCATAAGAATTTATTACAGAAATCTATGCTGAGATACACCCTGACCATATTAAATGTATTTTCAGCACAAAATATAACTTCTCTGGTGAGATATTGCGCATGCGCTAAAACAGTAACGTAGGCAGATTTTGTACTGACTGGTATATGCAGCGGGGACCTTACATGCAAGGGTTGCTTCCTATTTCATAAGTGAGGTCTACTGATGAAATATTATCATGGAAATCTATGCTGGGATAATCCCTCTTCATTTTAAATTCATAATTTTGGTAAAATATTATTCTTCTCGGGAGATATTGCGCATGCGCGAGCACCGTAGCAGACGTGCAGTAAGGCCTAAATAAAAGGACGTAATATAGCTTGCTGCGGGGAGAGGGGTCGGAGACTGAGGAAAGGTGGCAGGAAAGACAGTCGAGGGGCGGTGGAAGAAGAAAGAGGCTAAGCGTGCGACAAGGGAGACAACGGGAAGTGCGGGCGGGGATGAAGTAGTGTAACGATTTTGGCTTCTTAGTTTGGCTTCTTACTGTGTGCGCGTGCGCGTGCAGCTTCAGCTTCATTGAATCCTCCGTGGGGTAACGATTTTGGCTTCTTAGTTTGGCTTCTTACTGTGTGCGCGTGCGCGTGCAGCTTCAGCTTCATTGAATCCTCCTTGATTCGCCGAGTCATGCTTGAGCTTTCGTCGTCGTGATCACGTGCACGCTTCGTGTGCCCTCTATACCACGTGACATACCACGGCTAGCGAGTATATAAGGTGCCATATACCCGTTGTTAAGCACTCGACTCGACTCGACGACCGAGTCACCGTCAGTCACCGTCAGTCACCGTCAGTCACCTGCCGCTGGAGTCACGCCAGAGTCAGCATCAGCCAACCAGGGAGGAAGGAAGAGGCACGACGCTCAAGACGACCGGCACCACGAGCTACGGAATGCATGTCGGTACTTGCTAATTACTGAGTCAGATCGGGAAGTGTGTTGTAATTAATGTTGTAAAGGTAAGTGATAGAGGTTTGGTATCGTGTAAATGATGGATGTATTGGTAATAATATTGTTAGGTGTGTAATGCACGTCTTGTTTTTCAATTGTCAGTGTGTGAGGAACGTGTTGCATGACCCTGTTGTTAAACCCACGAAAGCATATCATAGCGTGACTATACACCCACTCGATGGGTTAATATCACAGAAGACGCTCCTTGATTTCTTGTTCCTTTCCTAGACTCGCCTTTCCCCCGTACTCCCAGCCCCGTGCTCAGTCCCTCCCCGTGACCATCCTCTTCTGTTTATTCCTTCCTCCCTCTCTCTGTTTCTCTCACCCCCGCTCTCGATCCCTTCCCCTCTCCTTTATCGCTACCCTCTCTCATCATTTTTCTCCGACACACATATATATCACGACATGTTTCGTCCGTAGCTTTGCTGGTGCGTCTGATAAGGACAGTCAGGTCGCAGTGACGCCGTGGGAACATGTCGTAAATTAGATGGTCTAGAACGTGCCGCTGCCTGGTGGTTATTTTTGATGGCCATCCAGGATAATGTGCGCATGTTATTTCATTTACACACACCCGTGTGGTGTGCGTGCGTGCGTGCGTGCGTGCGTGTGTGTAACGCTGTAAACTAAATCGCTGTACATGTGGCGAGAGTGTGTGGATGCGCGCGCGCATGCGTACGCGTGTGAGCGTGCGCGCGCGAGTGTACGTGTGCGTGATTGAATGGTAAAAACCCGCAGTTTAATTCCGTGTTGTAAATATGGTTTATCCGTTAGTTGATTTTTATATTTAAACTCGGCCGTGCCCGTTTGAAATCTGGCCTCAAAAAAAAGTTATGAAAGTGGGAGAGCGGTTTGATCCACGATGTTTTCATTGCGGACTAATCCTTTTATATTTTTTGGTCAGATTCAGTAATTCTCGTGCTGTTTCCGTTTGTATTGGTTTGTATAATTTATGTATTATTATTATTATTATTATTATTATAATTGATCAAAATCTTGTAAATACTAGGTGTCGCTGATGAATTATATATGTTACTTTATCGTTTTATTCGCTGCAATTAATTTAACTTTGATATTTGATTGAATTGTGGGCCGGAGCTCGGAATCTTACAC
>NW_014578300.1:82905-88271 GCF_000485595.1 Priapulus caudatus
ATTTTCAGCACAACATATAACGCCTCTGGTGAGATATTGCGCATGCGCCTAAACAATAACGTAGCCAGATTATGTATTGACTGGTATATGCCACCGGGACCTTACATGCAAGGTCTGCTTCCTATTTCTGAAGTAAGGTCTACTGGTAAAATTTTATCATATATATCTATGCTAGGATAACACCTCTTCATTTTAAATTCACAATGTTTGCAAAATATCATTCTTCTCGGGAGATATTGCGCATGCGCGAGCACCGTTTCAGAAGTGCAGCTCGGGCAAAGGAAAACTACGTAAAGAAAGCTTGCTGAGGGATGTAGGGGTGGGAAACTGAGTAAAGGTGGCAGGAAAGACAGCCGAGGGACGATGAAAGAAGAATGAGGCTGAGCGTGCGACAAGGGAGACAAGGGGACGGGCGGGCGGGGATGAAGTAGTAGTTTTGCACCCTACTGGCTAGGGCGCACTCCTAATTATACACACATGTCTAGTCATAAAAAGTTATTACAGAAACATATGCTGAGATACCCCCTGACCATATTAAATGCATTTTCAGCACAAAATATAACGCCTCTGGTGAGTTATTGCGCATGCGCCTAAACAGTATAGTAGCCAGATTATGTACTGACTGGTATATGCAGTGGGGACCTTACATGCAATATCTGCTTCCTATTTCATAATTGAGGTCAACTGATGGTATATTATCATGGAAATCTGTGCTGGGATAACCCCTCTTCATTTTAAATTCATAATTATTGCATAATATAAATTTTCTCGGGATATATTGCGCATGCGCGAACACCGTTGTTAAATCGCCGAGTTGCACTTTCTCCCATGCATGCTCTCTCTCCCGCTTTCTCTCCCCCCCTCATTCTCTTACTCTCTTCTCTCTTCTTCTCTTCTCTTCTCTTCTTTCTCTTCTTCTTCTTCTCTCTTCTTCTCTCTTACTCTCTTATTCTCTTACTCTCCCCTCTCTCGCTTTCTCGCTCGTTCTCTCTCGCTCTAGTAAAATAAGCAATTTCAATAAATTAAACCTGCGGCATCATGCCGCTACGTGGCGCACATGCTCGGCCACAGAAATTGAGTGGAGGTTACAACCCTTTTACAGGTTTTTTCACAATTCCAAGAAAGAGTTTTGCTGTACATTTAATAATGAACCCGACCTAAACAATGCCCCCTTTATATAATCATGTCATAGTCAGAATGAAGGCTGTACATGTACTCAAAGGTACCTCAAATACCATTTTCCACCGTCAGACACGTGCCGCAGAAACGCGCGCGCAAATTGTCTCTCTATGGTTAGAGGGACACACGCCTGATTGCTGTTCTCTGATTGACCACTTGGCAAAAAAAAACGTCCAACTCGCCAACTCTGAGTTGGCGAAATTAGAACATGTTCTAATCACCCAACTAGTTGCTATCGATCGGTTGGACGAGGGACCTTACATGCAAGGTCTGCTTCCTATTTCTGAAGTAAGGTCTACTGGTAAAATTTTATCATATATATCTATGCTAGGATAACCCCTCTTCATTTTAAATTCACATTGTTTGCAAAATATCATTCTTCTCGGGAGATATTGCGCATGCGCGAGCACCGTTTCAGAAGTGCAGCTCGGGCAAAGGAAAAGTACGTGAAGAAAGCTTGCTGAGAGATGGAGGGGTAGAAAACTAAGCAAAGGTGGCAGGGAAGGCAGCCGAGGGACGATGAAAGAAGAATGAGGCTGAGCGTGCGACAAGGGAGACAAGGGGACGGGCGGACGGGGATGAAGTAGTAGTTTTGCACCCTACTGGCTAGGGCGCACTCCTAATTATACACACAGGTCTAGTCATAAAAATTTATTACAGAAACATATGCTGAGATACCCCCTGACCATATTAAATGCATTTTCAGCACAAAATATAACGCCTCTGGTGAGATATTTCGCATGCGCCTAAACAGTATCGTAGCCAGATTATGTACTGACTGGTATATGCAGTGGGGACCTTACATGCAATATCTGCTTCCTATTTCATAATTAAAGTCAACTGATGGTATATTATCATGGAAATCTGTGCTGGGATAACCCCTCTTCATTTTAAATTCATAATTATTGCATAATATAAATTTTCTCGGGAGATATTGCGTATGCGCGAACACCGTTGTTAAATCGCCGAGTTGCACTCTCTCCCATGCATGCTCTCTCTCTCCCGCTTTCTCTCTCCCCCCTCATTCTCTTACTCTCCCCTCTCTCACTTTCTCGCTCGTTCTCTCTCGCTCTAGTAAAATAAGCAATTTCAATAAATTAAACCTGCGGCATCATGCCGCTACGTGGCGCACATGCTCGGCCACAGAAATTGAGTGGAGGTTACAACCCTTTTACAGCTTTTTTCACAATTCCAAGAAAGAGTTTTGCTGTATATTCAATAATGAACCCGACCTAAACAATGCCCCCTTTACATAGTCATGTCAGAGTCAGAATGAAGGCTGTGCATGTTACTCAAAGGTACCTGAAATAGCATTTTCCACCGTCAGACACGTGCCGCAGAAACGCGCGCGCAAATTGTCTCTCTCTGGGTAGAGGGACACACGCCTGATTGCTGTTCTCTGATTGACCACTTGGCAAAAAAAACGTCCAACTCGCCAACTCTGAGTTGGCGAAATTAGAAAATGTTCTAATCACCCAACTAGTTGCTATCGATCAAAGGGCGGACGGGGATGAAGTAGTAGTTTTGCACCCTACTGGCTAGGGCGCTTTGCTAATTATACACACAGGTCTACTCATAAGAATTTATTACAGAAACATATGCTGAGACACACCCTGACCATATTAAATGTATTTTCAGCACAAAATATAACTTCTCTGGTGAGATATTGCGCATGCGCTAAAACAGTAACGTAGGCAGATTTTGTACTGACTGGTATATGCAGCGGGGACCTTACATGCAATGGTTGCTTCCTATTTAGTAAGTGAGGTCTACTGATGAAATATTATCATGGAAATCTATGCTGGGATAATCCCTCTTCATTTTAAATTCATAATTTTGGTAAAATATTATTCTTCTCGGGAGATATTGCGCATGCGCGAGCACCGTAGCAGACGTGCAGTAAGGCCTAAATAAAAGGACGTAATATAGATTGCTGCGGGGAGAGGGGTAGGAGACTGAGGAAAGGTGGCAGGAAAGACAGTCGAGGGGCGGTGGAAGAAGAAGGAGGCTAAGCGTGCGACAAGGGAGACAACGGGAAGTGCGGGCGGGGATGAAGTAGTGTAACGATTTTGGCTTCTTAGTTTGGCTTCTTACTGTGTGCGCGTGCGCGTGCAGCTTCAGCTTCATTGAATCCTCCGTGGGGTAACGATTTTGGCTTCTTAGTTTGGCTTCTTACTGTGTGCGCGTGCGCGTGCAGCTTCAGCTTCATTGAATCCTCCTTGATTCGCCGAGTCATGCTTGAGCTTCCGTCGTCGTGATCACGTGCACGCTTCGTGTGCCCTCTATACCACGTGACATACCACGGCTAGCGAGTATATATGGTGCCATATAACCGTTGTTAAGCACTCGACTCGACTCGACGACCGAGTCACCGTCAGTCACCGTCAGTCACCTGCTGCTGGAGTCACGCCAGAGTCAGCATCAGCCAACCAGGGAGGAAGGAAGAGGCACGACGCTCAAGACGACCGGCACCACGAGCTACGGATAACGTAAGAACACTGAACTCTCACGTATGTCGACTGTATATTGTGATTACTAGCACCAATTAAACAGGCTACAGTACGTAGCCGAGTACCTTTAATACCCGTGTTGCTGCTCTGTTTTATCGTTGGTTGATCATAACGGAACGCGCCTGGCAGTCGAGGTGCACGACCCGACGTGTCGCCCCTGTGGAACGATCACGGCCTGATCAACCACCACGCCACAGGGGGTAAGCGTTACAGTAGTAGTTTTGCACCATACTACGGCTAGGGCGCTCTCCTGATTATACACACAAGTCTACTCATAAGAATTTATTACAGAAACCTATGCTGAGATACCCCCTGACAATATTAAATGTATTTTCAGCACAAAATATAACTCCTCTGGTGAGATATTGCGCATGCGCTAAAACAGTAACGTAGCCAGATTGTGTACTGACTGGTATATGCAGTGGGGACCTTACATGCAAGGGTTGCTTCCTATTTCTGAAGTGAGGTACGTCTACTGGTGAAATTTTATCATATAATTCTATGCTAGAATAAACCCTCTTCATTTTAAATTCACAATGTTTGCAAAATACCATTCTTGTCGGGAGATATTGCACATGCGCGAGCACCATTTCAGGCGTGCAGCACAGGCAAAGGAAAAGTACGTAATATAGCTTGCTGCGGGGGAGAGGGGTGGGAGACTGAAGGAAGGTGGCAAGGAAAACAGCCGACAGGCGGTGGAAGAAGTAGGAGGCTGAGCAGGCGACAAGGGAGACAACGGGAAGGGCGGGCGGGGATAAAGTAGTAGTTTTGCACCCTACTGGCTAGGGCGCTTTGCTAATTATACACACAGGTCTACTCATAAGAATTTATTACAGAAACATATGCTGAGATACCCCCTGACCATATTAAATAAATTTTCAGCACAACATATAACGCCTCTGGTGAGATATTGCGCATGCGCCTAAACAATAACGTAGCCAGATTATGTATTGACTGGTATATGCCACCAAACTCCGATAGTTTCACTATTAGCGAAGTTCTCAAGTAGTAAGACAAGGAACAGTAATAGTATTGGGTCCGATCGTGGGCTGTACCACCCTGGACCAAATAAAAAGTGGATGATATGGCTCCCTAGTAGATGTATATCAAAGTACCACAGAAATACCACCGCTGTTATATATGGATGATCTACTGGGAATAGGGAACCTAAACATGGTACAGAAATTAGCACATTCGTGCAACATACTTGCAACAGAAAAAATGATAACATTCAATATGGACAAGACAAATATAATGAATATTAACTTTTCGCCTCATAGAAACATTAGTACTGAAAAAAAAGAAAAAATTTATTTGGGTAGAACAAAGATAAAACATTGTACTAAATATAAATATCTAGGAGACATTTTTAATAACCACGGTGACTACATAGATATGATAAAGGAGAGAATAGGCCTAGACGGAGGCAGATATATGATGGGGGTCCATGTCTGAAGTGTAAACACACACTTTCAATACCTATATCGCCTTTAAACTACTTATGATAAAGCGCAAAAAAATGAACCCAGTGGAATCACATCTTTTATAGCTAAACAAAGCCTTTTCTTCCGATATGTATTTATTGTATACACACCAAAATCCAGAGAGACATGATACAAGATTGCGTGGCACAGCTTTGCTGTGGATCCTGAGCGCTGCGCGCGGATGAGACGCGCA
>NW_014578301.1:0-372 GCF_000485595.1 Priapulus caudatus
TAGACAGCGACGATTCCCGCGGCAACGAGGATGCGAATGAACGCGTCGTCGCTACAATCACAGCCTCTCTACCGTAATTCAATTGTTTTCTCAATTGTAATTTTCCATTTTACCTCTTAATTAAAGTATATCATGTAGGTATTCATGCAAATCTGTTAGTGGTTTCCACGAAGGTCTAACATTAAAGTTTCTCACACGTTTCTGATCACAGTCAGGATTACGATTTACTTATTACGTGTTTTCAGAAAATAAGTTAGTGGATTGGATGGACCGGATGAGGTTATTCGACCAGTCCGGCGACGCCTCGGGTGTTCCCGTCTGAAGCAAGAGCAAGACAATGGTAGACGTGCGCATACGCGCATGCATGCATGC
>NW_014578301.1:1273-5238 GCF_000485595.1 Priapulus caudatus
AGGAGGAGGAGGAAGAGGACACCAACGAGTTGGAGTCTGATGGTTCCTGCGGCAACAAGGATGCGGATGAACGCGTCGTCGCAGATGCTGCAGCGCTCTGCCGGTCGTCGCGGCGATCACAGCCTCTCTACCGTAATTAAAAAATTTTCTCAATTGTAATTATCCTTTTCAACTCTTAAATAAAGTACAACAGATATTCGTGCACGTGTGTTAGTGGTTTCCACGAAGGTCTAATATTAAAGTTTCTCACACGTTTCTGCTCACAATCAAAATTACAATTTACTTGTTACGTATATTCAGGGAATAAGCTCGTACTACCGGATTGGACGACCGGATGAGGTTATTCGACCAGTCCGGCGATGCCTCGTTTGTTCCCGTCTGAAGCAAGACCAAGACAACGGCAGGCGTGCGCACTTGCGCACTTGCGCACCTGCGCGCATGCGCGCATGCGCATGCATGCAAGCATGTACACATATATATATATATATATATCATTATTCTATATTTATGTACATATATATCTTTATTCTATATTTATATACATATATATCTTTATTCTACATTTATATACATATATATCTTTATTCTATATTTATATACATAAATATATTTCTTCTATATTGATATATTGATATTTTTCTACATAATAAATTATTTAAACATAAGCCTACATGAGCACGGTGGCGTGTGCGACGTCACGCCCAGCATTGGTAAGCTGCTGCGACGCGGCACGCCGTTCCACATACTACCTGAGCAGGGCTGGACCACACAGGCTGCGCCCATTCCACATAGCGCAGGGTGAGACGGTGACAGAGGAGCAGGAGTAGGAAGTGGAGGAGGAGGAAGAGGTAGACAGCGACGATTCCCACGGCAACGAGGATGCGAATGAACGCGTCGTCGCGGCGATCACAGCCTCTTTACCGTAATTCAATTGTTTTCTCAATTGTAATTTGCCATTTTACCTCTTAATTAAAGTATATCATGTAGGTATTCATGCAAATCTGTTAGTGGTTTCCCCGAATGTCTAACATTAAAGTTTCTTACACGTTTCTGATCACAATCAGGATTACGATTTACTTATTATGTGTTTTCAGGAAATAAGCTAGTACAGCAGGATTGGATGGACCGGATGAGGTTAATTATTCGACCAGTCCGGCGACGCCTCGGGTGTTCCGTTGAACAAGGCAGCAGACAATGGTAGACGTGCGCATACGCGCATGCATGCATGCACGCATGTACATACATCTGTATTCTACATTTATATACATATATATATTGATTCTAATTTGTATACGTAAATATTTCTATCCCTATTATATATTGATATTTTTCTACATTAATATGCTTATAATACACAAAGCGTACAGGGCACAGTGGCGTGTGCGACGTCACGGCCCAGCATTGCTGAGCTGCTGCGACGCGGCACGCCGTTCCACATACTATCTGAGCAGGGCTGGACCAAGAGTCATTATGTACTATTGATATATATATATATACATATATATCTTTATTCTGTATTTATTTATATAATATATATCTTCATTCTTATTGCTATACATATATATATTTCTTCTATATTGATATATTGATATTTTTCTACATAATATATTATATACACATAAGCGTACAGGAGCACGCGGCACGCCGTTCGACATACTACCTGAGCAGGGCTGGACCACACAGGCTGCGCCCATTCCACGTGGCGCAGGGTGAGACGGTGACGGAGGAGCAGGAGTAGGAAGTGGAGGATGAGGAGGTAGACAGCGACGATTCCCGCGGCAACGAGGATGCGAATGAACGCGTCGTCGCTACGATCACAGCCTCTCTACCGTAATTCAATTGTTGTCTTAATTGTAATTATCCTTTCCTTAAACACTGATATCCATTTAGAATCAACACACAATTGCTCTTTCAATAAATGTCATTATTGTTATTTGTTGTAGCACTGGGGTTACCGCTGGAACCATTATCAAGATGAATGACTACAACCTCGGTAGGGAATCCCCACAGTTCCTTGTGCTACCGCCGCCCATCTAGGCGGCGTCACAAAGCCAAGAGAAATAATTTTTCATCTATTTTGTTGCACCAACCGAGGAAAATACATTTTTTTAACTCTTCATTAAAATATATTAAAATGTAAATATTTGAGCACGTCTGTTAGTGGTTTCTACAAAGGTCCGACATGAAAAATTCTCACACGTTTCTGCTTACATTTAGAATGTACTTATTACGTATTTTCAGAGAAAATAGCACACACGCACACATGCATGCGCACATATATATGATGTATATATATATATAAATATATATATTTATATATTTGTAATTTTCTGTATCTACATATATACACATGCGCACAGGATTATGTTGGCATGTGCAACGTCACACCCAGCATTGTCAAGCTGCTGCAACATGGCACGTCGTTCCACATTCTACCTGAGCAGGGCTGGACCACACCGGCTGCGCCCATTCCACGTGATGCAGGGCAGGCAACGGGGACAGAGGAGCAGGAATTGGAGGAGGTGGAGGCGGAGGAGGGAGTCTGACGGTTCCCCCAGCGGAGTTCTGCCCGTCGTCACGGCGATCGCAGCTTCTCTAGCGTAGGCCCATTACATTACATATCTGGCCCCCCATACCGGTCACATTATCAGTAGCATTTCACCATTGCGATTAGCCTTTACATACATTATTTTATTATTTGTCACGTACGACTATGCACTTCAAAATGTGTTGTTTATTGCACAGTGGTGAACTCCATTCAGCCAGCATTTTACGCCAGCAAAGAAGATGTCAATTTTTCCAACTACAGGATTGGGTACTCTGTTTATTGGTTTGTTTGTCTGTTAGTGGTTTCCACGAAGGTCTGACATTAACTTATTACTTATTTTTAAGAAATAAGCTAGTACAGCAGGGTTGGACGGACAGCCTGGAGCTGCTGCAGCGCGTCACGCCATTCCACATTCTACCTGAGCAGGGCTGGACCGCGCAGGCTGCACCCATCCCACGCGAAAAGGGTCAGGCATTGGTGATAGAGGAGGATGAAGAGAAGGAGGTAGACACCGACGAGTTCCCGTGGCCACTAGGGCGCCGAGGAACGCGTCATTGCGAACTCGGCGATTGCTGCTTGATTTACTGTCTGGCATGCACTCGGTTGCTGATCGGTTGACTTTCAATCACTTTTGTACGATTGTAGATCGATTGACTGTAAATTGATCGATTGGTATTAGATTGACAGTGCGTCATTCTATCGATTGTTGATTGATTGAGAATTAATTTCTTGTTATAGCCTGACAGCTAACAGACACCTACTGCATGCGCTGGCGACGCAGGGACGCGGATACTACGAGTTGTTTGATGGCAGTACGAAGACTCGCTGGAGAGGCAGGTGAGAGATACTCAAGCATGCATGCACCAGTCAGTCATGCACACATACATGCAACGGTTCTTATTCCTGCATCTTTCTTTTCTTGCCTCTCTCTTTCTGTCTCTTTCTCTGTCTCTCTCATTTTTTCTCTCCCTCTTTAATTCAGCAAGGTCATCGTCCACAGCCTGCCCTGGGTTCGTCCCCCTCTCTATTTGATTCTGAAGCAGCCCTTTGACGAAGATCGCTTCCCGTAGTTGAAGGAGGAGAGGAGGGAGGGAGGAGGGAGATGGAGAGACGAGATGAGAGGAGAGAGATGAGAGATGAGATGAGATGAGATGAGGAGAGAGAGAGAAGAGAGAGAAGATGAGAGGAGAGGAGAGAGGCACACTGTTGGTAGGCATGGCGCTGTTGTACGTATGGTTTATGTGTGTGCGTGTGTGCACGTGTGGGGTGGCGTGGCGGCATGCTCGTGTGTGCTTTTCTAATGTATGAGAGTGTACAATTTGCCGCGTGTGTATTGTGTGTGCGCGTGACTGGGTGTGGTGGGTGTCGGATGTGGCTGTGCATGTGATGTGTGTGTGTTGTTGTGTGTGTGTGTGTG
>NW_014578301.1:5263-17939 GCF_000485595.1 Priapulus caudatus
CTCCTCTCTCTCTCCCTCCTTTCTCTTCTCTTTCTCTGCTCTCCCTTTCTCTCTTCTCTCGTCTCTCTCGCTCTCTCTCTCGTCTCCCTCTTCCTCTCTTTCTCTCACACTCTCTCTCTCTCTCGTCTCTCTCGCTCTCGCCAACCGCTTGTCTCTCTCATTCTCTCTTTCTCTTATATATATCTCTCCTCTTGTTCTCTTTCTCGTCTCTCTCTCTCTCTCTCTCTCACTCGCCTTTCGCTGTCTCTCTTTCTGTCTCTTGATCTTTCTCTATCTTGCTCGCTGTCCTCTCTTCCTCTCCCCTTCCTTTCCTCTCCGTGATCTTTCTCTCCCTCCTCTATCTTTCTCTCTCCATCTCTTTCAGCAAGCGTTTGATTTTCTCTCTCATCTGTGCCTTTCGCGTGACTTGCAGGGTTACATCACTAATCAGCAACAGGCATGGTCAAGCCTGCCTGTCGTTCCCTCTCCATGATTGGAAAGGCAGTTGACGAAGCATACGCTTCCGCGTAGTTGGAAGGCGAGAGCAGAGGGAGGGAGGAGTGAGAGAGAGAGAGAGAGAGAGAGAGAGAGAGAGAGAGAGGAAACCGGAGAGACGACGAGAGACCGACGAAGCAGAGAGAGGCAGGGAGAGCCCACCACTGTTGGTAGACATGCGCTGTTGTTACGTTACGTGTTTATATGTGTGCGTCGTGCTGCACGTGTGCGGCGTGCGTTGCGCCAGTGCTTCGCGTGTGTTGCGGTCTGTCTATGTATGTGAGCTGTAACAAATTGGTGACTGTTGTAGCCCATGTGCGCGTGCATGTGCCATATATGACAAAATATATGCTTATTTACTACAGATGTTATTTTGGTAGATTACAGCCACCGTAAGCATGAAGATCATCATGACTGATGCATGTAGAAGGCAGATCCTAGACGATTGGACTACTTCGGACTACTGGCACCCAATTCAAAACCTTAACCTTTCTTGCACCAATGTAAGTCATACATGTCATAGTACCCAGATTGAGAACACTTCTGAATTCTCTGGTTTAGCATTCTTGTTACTTGTACTGTATGTAAGACGGATACGGATAACGGATACTACGTGCATATTCAAAATCAAATTGAATTAAATCATAACGTGTTTTAGAACCTTTCTTCCAGTTATCTCCAGCAACCACCGTATGGAGGGCATCTTATCACAGTTGGATGTAGAAGGAAGCTACTGGACTTGGAGTGTGACAATGATTGTTGTATATGCGAAATAAACGCTTCGCTGTGTTACGGCTTCTGGTTATTTATAATGTCTAGAAAGTAATACCTACTATCTAAACTTTTAATATATATTACAATGTACACGCGCGAGTTTGCACTTGCACATGCAAACACGCACACACGCACACACGCACACACGCACACACGCACACACGCACACACGCACACACGCACACACGCACACACGCACACACGCACATGCTTCCACAGAAAACTGCATCGCGGTTTTATGGCAGAACGAGATAGATGAATAAAGTGTTCAGCCTCACGTAAGATATCGTACGTGATAAGCTGCTGCTGCTAATGGGTTGGGACGTGTTATGCCGTCCATCGCGCGCAGATAGTAGGCTACGTATATGCAACTGTATTACAGGTAAATGAAATATGCCTGTTACCCTATATAATAAATAGCACCTATTGTCGATTTAATATGTATATGTAGAATATGTCTATAAGCGTAACCATAAGCATAATCATAAGTGTAACCGCAATCATAATAACCCTAACCCTAACCCTAACCATAACCATAACCATAACATGACAAATAACTATCCCTAACCATAACCCTAACCCTAACCACAACATGACAAATAACTATCCCTAACCCTAACCCTATGTTTATATGTGTATATATTCCCATAAGTATATAATATATAGCCACAAGTATAAGTATAAGTATATTAAGTAAAATTATAACCATATGAATAGCGATTATCTTAGTGATTCTTTAACGATTAAGAATAAACCCCCTGAACAATGATTCATCTTAAAGATATTTAATTTTGCAATTGACCAAAGAGGAAGCAATTAAGAGAATAGGAACCCAGCATGTGGTGACAGAAACAAAGATGCCGTAAAGTGTGAAATTGTAGCAGCACTAATACAAGGAATGTGACGTAAAATTACCTAATCTTCGAATAGCGGAAAATCGCCAAAACGGGTGAGTACGCGTACGTATAGACTCCTTTCCTTCATAGAACCCGTTTTTTGCCACTTCCACTTCACATGGGTCACGTTATTTTGTAGATATATGAATAGCTAAGAGCCCGCAGAACTACCGCTTCTGTCCTATTAGTGTGCTACGAAAAATGCACTACAACGTGTACGTCCAGACGTTTATGATGACCTAGGCGTTTCACCATTCCATTGCAGACCAAAATGTCTGAACCGATATATCTAGATGATGATGATGATTATGATTATGATTATTGTGTGGTGTCTTTCTTCCTTTCACGTGCACACATGCAGCAGATGAAACAACCAGCTCCACTTGGCAGGTTTTAAGGACAATAATTATTAGAGACTTCGATCAGGCCGTGTCATGCTGGTATTAGATCAGGTAGTTGTCGTCACTTTTATTTACTATTACGGAAAAGATGTAACCATCGTCTAATAGGTAATTTCTACATTGCTTTTCCCGAGACAATTAGGAATATTTTTCTTAATTTTCAGCTGATGGAACTTCGGATAAACTGCTTTATAACTACATCAACTGGTTCTGAGAATCTGGTTTCCCGCACCAACAGTTACTGCTAATGAACGAACTTTTTCATCGTCATCGTCATCGTCTTCTGCTTTTCCTTTGTGGCTTCTACCAGGTTATTGGTGTCAGGAAGATGATTTTAAGCTTTTGCCAAAGCTGTGCAAAAGCTGGACCTGAGGTTTTATCTGTAGCTATTTATTGTGTCGGTGTGTAATTGTGTCAATGTTGTATATGTATCATGTTGTTGTGTAATTGTATCGATGCTGTATGTATCATGCTGTTGTGTAATTGTATCGATGCGGTACGTATCGTATCAGTGAGTAATCGCGTTGATGCTTTAATAATTATCATTCTGTTATTCAGGGTCAGCAGCTGTACGCATCATTGGCATGTCTGGAGAAATCGCTCGACCCGGCGGCGCGTCACTTAATTTGCTACACATCCTCGCTCGCCTCTGCTGCAGTCTCCGGGCCACACTGGTGAGCTCACTATACCTGTCACGCTTCTCTACCATCACTTAATTACGCTTGCCCACGAGGCGGCTTGTGTGCTACCAATATCAAGCTATATTTTTAAATTTGGGTGAATTTATGCTACAAGTGGTCTAACATACTAATCATTCTAACGTAGTGCACGCATAAAATCATATAGAGCAAGATGTGTGTTTACATGGTTATTTTATTTATATGGTAAGGAAGTGATGAGCAGATCTACGATTTGTTTTACTTTTTTTTATGTTGTTCGCGGAATGGAGAAGCAAATGGAGAGATGGAGACCTTCAGCAACATCGACGCACACAGATACGTCGCAGATCACATGGGATAAATCATCGTGAAGGACATTTCATCCAACGACAGAGAGATTCTACGAACAGTTTCATCGTAATTTGTGAGTTATGGCTGATGGTCATACAAACACATTCGCCACTGTTATGGCCAATTACTATTCAGACAGCTGCCATCAGCACAGCAACTTCTATCACCATAATGCAGCGCAGTGGAATAACAACGTAATCACGAAAACCGTGCTGCTGTGATCGTCATCCAACATTTGGACATTGGATGTTACACGCGGCACATCGACAACGGAATAACGGGTCATTGTTTTATCGTGAAGGACATTTTGTCGACACCTGGAGTCTACGACTTTCTTCCAACGACAGAAGATTTCTACGAACATTTTCATCA
Source organism: Priapulus caudatus (assembly GCF_000485595.1). Taxonomy (NCBI): domain Eukaryota; kingdom Metazoa; phylum Priapulida; class Priapulimorpha; order Priapulimorphida; family Priapulidae; genus Priapulus; species Priapulus caudatus. Next base: position 9,191 of record NW_014578301.1, read on the forward strand.
CAATATGAGAGTTATGGCTTATAGTCATAATGTGGCACAATGGAAGGACAACGTAATCACGAGAACTGTGCTGATATGAATTCGTGCACCGGTATCGATATGGGTCAATCGTCATTCGTCATACAACATTTGGACATTGGACATTATACGGGGCACATCGAAAAAGGAGCAACGGGCAAGGGAAATAGTTTCACAGCAACCGAGCGGCGTACAAGCAGTGGGCAAGTGCAAAGCGTCAAGGGATCAAGATAATTGTATTGTTTTACGTGATTTTTTCTTTTCGTTTTTTTTCCGGGGTTTTGATTGCTTGACACTTGTGGTCAAGATTTTATTGTATCATTGTGGTCAGTGAGGAGAATTTATAGGCTGTGTATGCTATTAGGGTTTATGTCATGGTGGTCAAAAAGAATGATTTTGTACACTGTATTTCACGGTCGCGTGTAAGGTTGCATATTGTGTTCTGGTGATATTGGTGAATATATGTGAATATATGTGGTAAATGTGGTCAGAACCTTATAATCTTTTATATTGTAATACTTTATATTTATTGTTATTGCATTGCATATATATTGCATTATTATATATTTATTGTATATATATATTGTGTTATATTATATTATATTTAGTGTTATTGTATTGCATAAATATATATTGTATTATAACGTACCTTAATTATGTTCTTTCATATTATATTGTTATATTTTGTATTGTATTGTATTATACTGTATTATATTGTATTGTGTTTTCTGCTCAGATATGAACACGTTGTGCTCTGCCTGGACTAGAAAGGCTAGTAAGTAGCGAGCAGCCAGCAAGCTGTGTGATTCGTGGCTGCTGTGTTATATTCGTCGTGTGATTTCGCTCGTTAGTGTGTCGTGCGGTGAGTTCGTGCGTCGCTGTGCCCGCTCGTGGCGTGCTATGTCGCGCGTAGTTCCTGGCGTCGGCGCTCTCTCTCTGTGGTACGTTTTTATTTAGGAACCTAGACACATATTTAGAGAGCGGGGCCGTATTGGGTGTCGGTCGTACAGTGTTTTTAAAGTTATATTTATTAATTGTATTTTATTGTGTATGTTATATTGATATTTATTTTATGTTTATATGTGTTTGCAATGTGGTTACATGCAACCTGATCGTCCATTGTCTGCGAATACGTATGACGATACCTTAGGCATGTCAGGTTACATTAGCCATCGACCTGAAAAGCTCTTTTTTTTCAATCGGCAAACTCACCAGAACTAAAAAACCCCTTTCTGCTCCATTCGTGTTGTCTGCTCTGCACCGGTAGCGGTAGGGTATTATATTAAACTAGCTACTGTGGTTATTGTATTTTTTTCTGTAGTGGCTCACTGCACGCACCACTTTATGCTAGAATAGGCAAGTGCGCCAGCTGGCCAGTATTAAAATATGAGGTGGAGCCGACTTTTCTTCGTATGATATCTGTTATTTGTTACTATACTCTTATTCACTCCTTGAGTCATTTGTTATGGCTTCGTTAGTGGACAGCAACACCGGGACGATCCTTATATTGAGTCGGGTAGATGGCCGCGCACACACTGAAATGGTTTTTCGTGGCGTTCCGGATACCCCTAAGGTCGTATACTTCTGCCTCAAGGGCTATGCACGCAAGTACTTGTTTCTGCACATCGCGAAGCCTGACAAGCTAGCTTGACGATACCTGTTTGACTCTAAAGTTTTCTTCTGCGTTTTCACGAAATCTGTGAAATTTAAATCTATCATGCGTGCGATCGGTAATTGTAGTATACACGGCCGCACCACACGTCTACGTATAGTATACCGTATATAGTATATATATATATAGTATATATTTCGTATATTGATATATATGATTATATATATATGACTTGTCAGTATGGCTGTGTGTGTGTGTGGTTGAGTTCGTTTGTGACCGTCTTGTGCTGTCCGGTTCGAGTCGTCGTTGTGTGTGTTGTTGTGTCGTGTGTCGCTTGCGCGCTGTTCGCTGCGCGCTTGTGCATGTGCTCTAATACTTGAGCGTGCAATCGATTGCTCACAAGGCTGGCTTTTACATCTGCCAACTTTGTGTTGGCTGAAATTGCCGGAATTTGTACCAACTATCGTCAAATTTCCCAACTGACAATCGGCAGTGTAAACTCAAAGTTGGCAATGTAAACCCAGCTTAACATAGAAAGACATTTCATTGCGTATTCGCGTGGCGCGGCGGAGCATATTACCACGGAATTCTGAACGGACGTGTGTGTAATGTGTGGGCATTACTCTCTCTCCTCATTCTCCTCAGTTAGAACAGCTGTTCAAGCGGCCAGCGATTTGTGAGAGCAGAGTGCTCTGCCCACGTATCCAGCATTTAATGGATGGCAAAAGGTCGGCACTAAAGTCGCTGCGTTCATTTGATGCATCTCACGCCGTCTACCATGTGTGTCTCTACGCTGCATCTGAGTGAGTGCGATGAATCGGTCAGTAGCACGCTACACCGTATGGCTTGTGCCGATGAAGCGGGGGTAGCATGAATGTATTTGTGTAGCCTGTGTGTGCTAGGTGTGTGGCTGTGTGTGTCTGTATGTGTCCTGTGTGTGGACTCGCCTTGCTGCATTGTTTCATCCACTGTGTCTGGGGTCCTCGGGTGTGGGCGGCTTCGCAGGTCAGCACCTCCGTCGTGCCTCCGGTCCTCCCTTGTGCTCGTGTCGCCTATGGTCGTGTCGGGCTGCTGCTCAGGCCGGTGTGTCTGTGGTGTCTAGGTGCGTGGGCACGCTGCTGTGTGGTTGTTGTCTGTGTCGTGTCTGTGTGTGTTGTGTGGGTCTGATGTGTGTCCTGTGCAGTGTGCTGTGTTGTGTCTGTGTGTGTTCTTTGTGTGTTCTATGTGTGTCTGTTGCGTGTCTGTGCGTTGTCTGCCCGTGTCTACGTCGTGTCTCGCGGCCGTTTGCGCGTGCGCGTGGGGCGTAGCGTGGGGGTGCGCTTGCGTGTTTGTGCGTGGCGCGCGGTGCGCGGTGCGCCGTGTCGTGCGTCTTTGTGGGGGTGCGTGTGCGTCGTGCCGTGTGCGCGCGTGTGAGCACCCGGCTGTGTAGTGCGTAGCGCGTCGGTGCGCGTTGTGTGTGATGCGGTGTGCGCTTGTAGTGGTAGCGTTTTCCTGCCATGTGCCGCCGCGGTGCGGTGGCTGTGTACTGTTATCGCTAGTCGTAGCACAGTTTTATGAGTCACAATTTCTTCCTTTCAGTATTCATAAAATTTGTTGCTCCTCCACCCCTCTGTAATCTATCGCATACTCGCGTCGCAGATGGCCGTAACGAAGATTCCCATGTTCATGCACTGTGGAAATTCGGTCGTATCGATAATTCGATCGTTTGGACAACGCCTTCCCTGCCTGCCGGTGAACAAAGCGGCGGATTGTTTGATGACCTACTTTGCGCGGCAGAGTATCGTAATATTAGAGGTTCGACAGGCGGGTGGCGTAAAAATTTGCGTGATGTCTCTGTGTAGAGCGCATGCAATGTAAATAGCTTCACAACGTCCGCCTGCTACCGGAGTCAATAATAACGCAGTGGTTGGCTGTATTCCGATACGATTAATATTTCTCAGTTGTCTCAAACACAACATTTTGCACGCTCGGAAAAACAAGTGTCGCACTTGTGAAGCCTTAGGCGCCAAGCTCGCACTAGAATTTATAGTATATTTTGTTACATCACACGAGTTATCTTACTGCGTGTAATGAGAGAGAGATGAAGAGTGATGAAGCGCGCGGACGGGTTAGAGAGACGGAGAGATGATGACGAGAGAGGTAGAGACGGCGAGAGAGAGCCAGAGATTAGGAGGCGAAGGGAGAAGATGAGTGAGGAGAGATGGTGATGCTTAAAAAATGTTGTCTCTGTTGTGTGTGCGTGCGTGCGTGTGTGTGTGTGTGCGTGCGTGCGTGTGTGTGTGTGTGCGTGTGTGCGTGCGTGTGCATGAAGCGGGCCACAGCGTTGTTTAAACTGCCGACATGTTTTTTTGTATTCTCAATTTTTTTGTACATTATTAGATTGTTCAGACAGCGTAAGTGGATTCCGCCAGTATTTACCGGGTCTGAAACAAGTAAAAAAAATTCTTTCATTCCGTTGATGTGACGAGATTCTATAAATGGTGCAATCAATTCGTGCTTCACCGCGTTGTTAAGTGGTTACCACTTTAGCTCGGGCGTTTTATTGAGTCCGAAATTGATGGCACTAATCACAGTCGACGGAGCCCTGGCGCCGACGACCTTATAGAGTGTGTGTTTCAACATTGACATCCGCCAAGCAATGTCCTGATGCATGCGGATAGAGAGCTGCCACATAACTGTGAGGACGCAGGGAGAGAGCATTGCTTTATATAGCCGCACACATGAAACAAGGCGATCACGCGAAGAATGCGAGAACCGTACCCACGCAGCAATCGATTATCAATCGATGCATCAATCGGCTCGTTCCTGTCAAGCAATCAATGCACCTTTTAGCGCGTATGTTATATCTGTCAATCAATGCATCGATCCGTTCGTGTATTATGTCAATCAATTCGTGCATCAATCAATCAATCAATCAATCAACCAATCAATCAATCAATCAACTAACCAACCAATCAATCAACCAATTAATATATAAATCAATTAATCACCCATCAATCACTCAATCACATTCACACGCAAAAACTCACGGACGCCCTACGCACGCACGTATTCACGCACGCACATACTCAAAGTATTTATACGTTTGTGGGGGTGTGAGTGCTGTGTCCGTTTGTGCATGTATTTTGTTTTGATAAGTCGATCCGAGTGTTTACGTGTAGGCTTCAGTCGTGTGTAATATAGATCGCAGACGAGTGATTGATCGAACGTTTGGAAAGGAGGAACGCGCTGTAATTTGATTCCTAGCTCTTCCACGCAAGTGATTGAGCCACGGAATCTGAAAAACCCGATCCCGTTGTGGATAGCATGAATTCTAAAAACGGGGCATCAACTGCCTGCATCTTGCCATTTCCTCAACGGTCTCCATTTTATTGTCGTCTGCGACTATGATCCCACGCACGACGAATTTCTTTTCTGTTTGTGGTTTCATGTAGATCGACTCGATTAAATTGAGATTAAATGTGATTTCCTGTGTTGCGAATTTAAATCTGTATTAGCAATTGTGCGCATAATGGTCTTTACAACACAGACATATCAAAGCGAGTGTGGCGCTGATGGTTCAAGTTGATCTAATCTGCCTCTGTGGTATTGACCATGTGCGCTCCCTTGGAAACAGTCACGGTTATTTATACTCTATTCGAGACATTCAATGAGTAGCCGAGATAAGAATGTTCAGAAGAGCTAGTAAGAAGGAGTAAAAACAAGTGTGAGTGAGTAAGAGCTAGAGAGAGCGTGAAGACAGAATGAGATAAGGAAGGGAGAGCGAAAAGGCACATTATTTGATACCTAATTGATGCAATTTAGCATTATATAGAACAATAAATAGCAAATATAAACATTATATAGTTTTTATTATATCTGCTACTGTATATAATAAATATAATATATTATATTTTATATATATATACTATATATTTGACATTAGGCAATGACATTCGAAAATCAAGAACGATTTGGTGCTTGTTTAAACTAAGGTAAAAACGCATGCAAGTACTCGCCACTACTCTTAAAACGCAAGCATTTACCGTTATAGAGCACTGAGCGGACGCCGAACCGACCGACCGACTGAACGACGAGCGCGAACGGACCGACCGGCATGACGCGCGCGATCGACCGCCCGCGACATCCGATCGAACGACCGATAGACGACCGACCGACGACCGAACCGATCCGACCGACCGACCGAGCCGACCGACGAACAGGTTCTACTCGCTTATAGTATACTATCATTTACTGCGGAACCATAGCGTAGACGTATATGTACACGTGCGAAACTCTAAAAGACGTTTCGCACGTTTGAAGGAAAGTATTCGTGTAATAACTTTATACATGATTTTATAAAGACCATGTATAGTTTAGTCATAATGAACATGGATGTGTCGACATGTATGTTTATTACGTGGTAAATATAAAAAATATGGTCGATTATTCTAGACAAAGAATATTCATTAATCGGTTTAACTAATATACGAGTAGAGAGAACAGAGAAGGTTGGAGTTAATCCATTAGCAAACCTCACAATGTCGGGAACCACTGATACACTTACATTGGCTCTGTGTGTGTTGTGATGTGTGTGTGTGGTGTGTGTGTGTGTGTGCGTGCGTGCGTGCGTCGCGCGTGCGTGCGTGCGTGCGGTGGCGTGCGTGGCGTGCGTGGCCTGCGTGGCGTGCGTGCGTGGTGTGTGTGTGCGTGTGTGTGGTGTGTGTGTGTGTGTGTGTGAGTGTGTGTGTGTGCGTGCGTCTGTACGTGTGTGTGTGTGTGTGTGCGTGTGTGTGTGTGTGTGTGTGTGGTGTGTGTCTGTGTGTCTGGTGTGTCTGTGTGTCCTGTGTGTCTGTGTGTCTGTGTGTCCTGGGTGTTTTGTGTGTCTGTGTGATCTGGTGTGTCTGTGTGCGGCGTGCGTGCGTGGCTGCGGCGTGCCTGCGTGTATGTGCGTGTGTAAGTGTGTGCGTATGTGAGGAGAGTGTAGCCGCTAGGTAATCGACTCCGTGAAGATTCCTGATGCTCTCCCTGCCTGTCCACCCGAACACCCGTGACGTCACGCCAGTACGCACATCAACATAGAATCGTGGCTGCTATGACAGTCTGTCATACCGCGTGTGCTCGGCATTACGACTGCCGCAAGATGGCGCTGGGAAAAGGTGCGTGGCAGAGATGAAAAGGGGTCGGATCAGGGGGTAGGGGCGGCGAGGAAGTAGGGGGAGAAGGAGGTGGCGGAAGGGGGAGAGAAGGCGGTGAAATGGGGGAGGGCAGACACGAAATGTATCCTCTCATGCACACTTTTTTCTATGTTAAGATTTCAAAGAAACAGTTCGCCCTAATGAGGCGTAATGCAAGAAAGGCGAGACAGACATGGCAGCGAGGGAACAAAATACTGGAGGCGCGCGAGTGAGAGTGCATGAGAAGACTATCTATAAATATATCATAATTATCCAACTAAACTAAATATGATATATATACATATATATATATAATATTCTATATATCATATAGTATATATATATATATATATATAATATATAGAGAGAGAGAGAGAGAGAGAGAGAGAGAGAGAGTAGAGCAGAGTGCAAGAGAATACGAGAAATGCGAGAAAGAAAGAAAGAAAGAGCGAGAGAGAGAGAGAAAGCGAGAGAGAGAGAGAAGAGAAGGAAGAGAGAGAGAGAGAGAGAGAGAGAGAGAGAGAGAGAGAGAGAAGAGAGAGAGAGAGAGAGAGAGGCGAGGCTTTCGTTGTCGCTGTTATAGACCGTGTCAGTTATCAAATGTGCTGACATAATATCGATGGATGCTGATTGAATGCTGCGTTCGCCGATGACTGCCGTACGTGCGAAGCAAAACTGCTTGTTTTGACCGCATGAAACGGCGCGCGACACACACCACCGCAAACGCACCCACACCACACACACACACAAACACACACACACACACACACACACACCAGCACACACACACAACACACAACCACACACACAACACACCACATCACACACAACACACCCCACACACACGCACGCAGCACAAGCACGGATCACGCAATCACTGCACGCACGATGACAAGCACACGTACTTCCCTCACTCACATCACATCATCACTCACGCACGCACGCAACGACGCACGCACGCACAACCATACACACAACACATACTACACACAACCACACACACGACACGACGCACGCACTGCACGCACGCGACGCATGATCACTGCAAGGTCACGCCCCTCACACATGCAACGTACTTCCCTCACTCCACTCACTCCCTCACGCAACGCACCGCACGCCGCCATGCACACGGGCCGCGCCTTAGTTACCACACGACCCGACATGCCCACGTCCCGTCACGGCCGCGTACGCACGTGGCCCGCAGCCGGTTTACTGGTCATGTACGCCATGTTGAAGCATAGAAAGCTGCCCGGCATGCGTACGTTCACCTACTTCGTTTAGCGCTGCTGATATCTATCCATTGATACCAAGAGCTAATACATGGCTTAGGTATTATTAGCTCATAACGTATACCTACTAACGAGATACAAACAGCTTTGCTCAGGTATTCTACGATACCTAGAAAGTCGTCGTGCCTCAGGAGTAATAGCACTCCTGATTCTCTTACGCTGACAACGTTGTTCTCCCATACGTCACAGAAACCAAAGTGATATGCAGATATGCAATAGATTATCGTGCGCAACTAGATTCACGACGACGAATTTTTCGCATCTTTCTGTTCGCCATAAATCAGTTGACGCGGACATCAGCTCCTTGTTATGCTCTGTAATGGCACCACAAGCGCGATGTCGCTCATTTATATATAATTAAATGCGGTACCTGGCGCTAAACTAATTTCCTGATCATTCACGTTTTCTTCCCACAGCGTCGACCGTTGACTTGCCTGCAATCTTTATTAAGCCGACTAACATTCTTATTGAAATATTAGCCGCATGGCCGCGTCGCGTGGCAAGGCCGATATTTACCGATGAGCTAGGCCTATACGCACTTGAAGGTGTGCCAGCGTCGACTTAACTGTTCTCTCATAGGCGAGTTTATGCTCTGGCATTCATATTGACAGTGCATACATGCGAATTGTTTGTTTTAGAAGACAACTTTTCAAAATTCTCTCTCTAACAACAAA
>NW_014578301.1:20939-27447 GCF_000485595.1 Priapulus caudatus
GGTGGCCCAACATTTGTCATTAGCATGTCACACGCCTGTCACCGAGGGCCGCGTTGGGCTGGCAACGCACGCTCGCTCGATCCCGCGCACACGAACACGCACGCAACGGCGCACACAGATGCACGCACACCCCGCACGCACCCACACGCTACGCACCCGCACCACAACGCAGTCCGCGCACACCATCGCCACGCCACCCGCCGCACACACACGCACACACACTGCACGCACCCGCGCACACGCATGCGCGCCACAATGGCACGCCACCCAGCGCACACACACCACGCACCGTCGCAGACAAGCACATACGCACCTGAACAACTTGTATACAGGCATGGATCCCGTAATGTATCGAGCGATTAACTGTAAGACAAACACACACCTTTAGTTGCTTGCCCTTGTCCTGGTATGGATGGAATTCATGATGGAATTCATGGTATGAATGGAATGAAATGAATGGGATTCATGGTATGAATGGTTTGTCTTCATTAAACTCATGATCGTTATGTATCGCTTATTAAGATGAAGCTGACATGCTCAGACACTGCTTCTGTGTGATCCGTGGATCTCGGGTGGCCATGTCTATACATCCTTACACCTCAATCCCGGCCAGCGGAATTACAAGACAAGTGTTGCCGACATCGAAGTCATGTGCATCGTTACTTCGTCACCCACTTTTGGTGCGCAACAACACGACGACAACTCGTCTGTGATGTTCCTACTCAAACACGATCAGTAATATAACCGCGAATAGGTGACACATAATGTGCCTGCATAATTTTTCCCCAATTTGTACGAGAGATAGTAATTTTAACTGGTGATCAGCGAAATGCGTTTTATCTTCATATCACCAGCGCACGGACCACCCACAGATATCCATCTCTTACTGCCTAAATGATCTCTCCTGCCGCTACCCCTCCGTTGTTAAGCCCATCGACAGCTTGGCGTCTGGGAGTAAAATCTACCGACAGCCGATGAGAGCGACGGAGAGCAGAGAGCAGAGAGAGACGATGAGAGAGAGAGAGACATGAGAGGAGAAAGACGAGCAGAGAGAGAGAGAGAGAGAGAGAGCGCGCGCATAAGAAAGGGAGAGAGAAAGCGAGGTAGCAACATTTTATAGAATCACACGCCTGTCACCGAGGCCCTTGAGTGCAACGCACGCTCGCACCAGCGCACACACACGCACGCACCGGCGCACACATGCACACACACGCGCACGCACCCGCACACACACCCACACACACTACCACACACACACGACACACACACGACACACACACACCACACGCACACACACACACACATCCGCGCACACATGCACGCACCCGCGCACACACACCACGCACCGGCGCAGACAAGCACACACGCACCTAAACAACTTGTATGTATGTAATCAGGAGTTAATGAAGACAAACACCTTCATTGCTTCCCTTCATGGTATGGATGGAATTCATGATGGAATTCATGGTATGAATGGTTTGTCTTCATTAACTCATGATGTTATGTATGTTATTAAGGATGAAGCTGACATGTCAGAACTGCTTCTGTGTGATCGTGACTCGTGGCCATGTCTAAATTTCACACTGCATCCCGCCAGCGATTATAAAACAAGTGTTGCGACATCGAAGCATGTGGCATCGTTACTTGCACACTTTTGTGCGCAACAACACGACAAACTGGTGGTGATTTTCCCACTCAAACAATCAGTAATATAACCGCGAATAGGTGACACATAATGGGTAATTTTAAAGGGTGATCATCGAAATGCATTTCATCTTCATATCACCAGCGCACGGACCACCCACAGAATCCCATCTCTTACTGCTAAATGATCTCTCCTGCCCTAGCCACCCTCCGTTTTAAGCCCATCGACAGTGCGTCTGAGAGTGAAGTCTACCCGGCAGCGATGCTACGCGGCGAGCAAACAATCGAAACAATCTCTGGGTTTCGCCATCGCGACTAATTGGGTATACACTGCGGCTTATAAACGCGCTAATCTGTGGAGTCGCGAGACGGTGACGGAGGTCGTCACGAGGTCGTTACGACGTCGTTACATTATGGTGATGTTTGTGGGTGTGCTGCCTGAGAAGTGCATGTGCACATCGTGTGAGACGCGGTGAATGATGTAATTTAGGGAGGAGGAAAGGCGGGACGAGATGGTAGCCATATCGACAGATAGACGACACACGCGCGCGCACATACACACACACACGCACACACGCGCGCGCACACACACGTATAGATAGATAGATAGATAGATAGATAGATAGATAGATAGATAGATAGATAGATAGATAGATAGATAGATAGATAAATAAATAGATAGATAGATAGATAGATAGATAGATAGATAGATAGATAGATAGATAGATAGATAGATAGATAGATAGATAGATAGATAGATAGATAGATAGATAGATAGATAGATAGATGGATGGATGGATGGATGGATGGATGGATGGATGGATGGATGGATGGATGGATGGGATGGATGGATTGGAATGGATGGATGGATGGATGGATGATGGATGGATGGATGGATGATGAATGGATGGATGATGGATGGATGGAACATAGATAGATGGATGGATGGATGGATAGATAGATAGAGAGTATAATTAGATAGATAAGAAAGATAGAGTAGATCAATATATAGATATTATATAGATAGAGTAGATTAGATAGATAGATTAGATAGATAGATAGACTAGATAGATAGATAATAAGATATGATAGACTAGATAGTAGAATAATGATAGATAGATAGATAAATAAGTATATAGATAGATGCTAGATAAATAGATAATAGATAGATAGATAGATAGATTTAGATAGATAGATGATAGATAGATAGAATAGATAGATTAGATAGATAGATAGAGTAGATAGATAGAACTAGATTGATAGATAATTAGATAGATAGATAAAGATGGATGGATGGAGGATGGATGAATGGAAATGGATGGACTGTAATGGATTGGATGGATGGAAGGATGGATGGATGGATGGATGGATGATGGATGGATGATGGATGGATGGATGGATGAATGGATTTGATGGATGGATGGATGGATAGATATGATGGATGGATGGATGGATTGAATGGATGATGGATAGGATAGATTAGAGAGATAGATAGAGTAGATAGATAGCCAGATAGACATAGATAAATAGATAAGATAGAATAGGCTAGATGATAGATCACGATAGATAGATTATGATAGATAGATAGATAGATACGATAGATAGAAGATAGATAGATAGATAGATAGATAGATATATATATATGAGTAGATAGATAGATAGATACGATAGATAGATTAGATAGAGACAGAGATAGGGTGAAATAGAGCGAGAAAAGAGAGCAGAGAAGAATAAAGAGGAAGTAGAGAGAGAGAGAGCGAGAAAGAGAGAGAGACGAGAGAGAGAGAGAGAGGAGAGGAGAGAGAGAGAGCGAAGAGCGACGATAGAGAGAGAGGGAAAGCAGAGAGACGAGAGAGAGAGAGAGAGAGAGAGAGAGAGAGAAGAGAGAGATAGAGAGACATAGAACGAGAGAAGAAGAGAGAGAAGAGAGAGAGACGAAATTAGGAGAGATTAAGAGAGAGATGAAGCGAGAGAGAGAGAAGAGAGCGAATGAAGATACGAGAGAACGAGAGAGGGGGGAGGAAGAGCGCACATATCCCTTCCATCTCAGGCAATATATATTCAGATGGAAATATAATCAAGCTAATCAATGCAGCGCGTCCGTTCGCGATATATATAAATATAATATATCAGGCGTGGTGGCTCACGCCCGATGATTCATTCGCGATCATCGCGATATAAGCTGAAGTACACCGTATAGTACAGTGTAGCTTAAATCAATGTTATAGTTTACTCGTAGCACTTGCTCGCGCGCCAGCACGGGCCGGCGCACGCAACGACGCACAAGCGCACACATGCATGGCACACATACGTACTCGTATACACTCACACTGACAACCACATCACGACAACACACACACACCGCAGCACACAACACACCACAGGCGAGGCCCACACACATCACACACACGCTCCATCTTTCCTCTTTCCTTTATCAGCACGCACACACATCACTTACCACACGCTCGTCTCCTATCTGTATCACACACACAGCACACACACACAGAGCACACACACATACACACAACACACCAGCACACAGACACACACAACACATTCCCACAACACCACCCAATCACCACACACACACGACACACTTACACACACACACTTAACACACACACCCACACACACATGACACATCACACGACACACACACCACACACACACATCACATACACAGCACACACACACACACACACACCAGCACACCGTCACACACATACACACGCGCGCGCGCGCGCGCGGACCACCCCACACACACACACAAGTAGGTGATCCATTAATGTATAGATGGCGCTCCGGTACGACTTTTCTTGCGAGGACTGTCAGCCCTCATAACACTTGGCTGCTGGAAATCTGGCGTGCTTGTAATTGCTGCGTTTTTCTAGGTACGCCGCGTCACGTGCGAGTAATTTTCTTACGTGCCGTATAAGCGGTTGACAGAACGAAACGTATCTGTGTTGACGTAGAAAATTCCGTGACTAAAGTCAATTTAACACCTCAGCAGGTACAGGAAGTGGCGGCTCGTAAATTCTCTCCGCGGTCCCATCCCTCATCAGCAGCGTATCGGCTTCTTCTCACTTAAGATTTAAATTACCCTCGTCCGAAACTACGTGCGGCAGGCGCACCGCAGACGGTCGGCTGACATCCGCGGGACCTGCTGTCGGGCAGCAATCCAACGCGAGGTCGCCCGAACGCGGCGTCGGCAAACGCAGCCCAACGACCACATCGATGCCAGATCAAGGGGAAACGTGGGCAACGGGACATGACTAATGTTATAATGTGAAATTAATATGGCAGATAACTTCGCGGGCCTCTCTTAGCTTCTCGCGCAATTAGGAGGTAAACATTCTAATAAGAGTTACAACTTATGATTCTCGTGCGTGCGAGTGTCCATCACCGCGTGCATGAGTAACCGGAAGCCACGTATAACCACATCATTTGGAAGCGGTTCAATAGTAAAAGGGTACCATAAACCAGGAAATGTATTTACTATAACCATATATAATATATATATATATTATATATATATATTTAAACTCTATTATTCTTTTTGTTTGGCAACAGGGCTGCGTGCGTGTACTTGTGTGTTGGCCACGATGTGCATTTGAACCGCATTTACAGCAAGTTATCGGCAATAATAGCGAAGGAGAGTAAAGAACATAGCTCGTCGTAAATTACATTTCGTGTTTTATAACCTCTTTTTTATTATTGAGACGTTTCCAAGTGCCTGTGCGTAAACGCGTTTGCGTGCCCAGTCAAATCTTATCGCACGCGAGCGGGCCTCGCCGTTGTGAAACTGTCGTCCGCGGTAGTCCTCACACCTATTTACGTTTTTAATTATCAGTTGCCTGTCCGCTCCGCGTTTCTTGCTGAATTTTAACCGGCAGCGCGCTGGCGAATTATATATGAGTAGGCAGCTGGAGCGAGCGCGAGCGCTTGCTTTTTGCGATGTCTTGCCAGGCCCGTATCAACAGCCTTAGGCTGTATGCTCTACTTACTCTCTATCAGGAATGAAATAATAATAGATTTATATATAGAGGTGTTAATAGAGGTATAAATATAGAGGTATTTAGTAGAGATCTCTATTATCACTCTGATGGCTTATGTTTGATAGCGCATTGTAGATCATCCGTGAATTCTGCATGCGCTCTCGATGTGTGTGTGTGCTGTGTGGTTGTGTGTGTGTATGTGTTGTGTGTGTGTGTGCTGTGTGTGTGTGATGTGTGTGTGTGTGTTGTGTGTGGTGTGGCATATGTGCAGCGGTATGCGACGAATGCTTAATCACGTGCTTGCCATGGTTTAACACGAAAACATTTCTGAGAATCGATCTTAGTTAATACACACCCACGACGTACAACCATGCACCAGATGTATTTTCTATCGCGAGGATTAAACCCCCCGAGACTTCGTATTCGCTGTGTGGATCTGTCTGCTTTTGAACGACGGTCGCGCCGCGCCGTACGGGAATCTGAGAACTTCAGGTTCGAAATTGCGAATCTCGACTTCAACTTTTGAGCCGATATAGCGCGTTGCGATTGTTCGACGACGATGATTCTAAAACACGTTGCGTGGGTAATCGGGATTGAGGCACACGACGTCTTAATACTTCGAACATTTCCGAAATTTCGAATCTGTTTTCCAACAGTGAATGCCTAATCGATTTTGCCTATTACAGTGAGTACACGCGTGTGTGCCTCAGTATAGGCTGTATGCTAGCTGGCGGATCAAGGCCGTTTCAGTTTTCGCTGGCAAGATTCAGCTTTAAGTAGGAAAATACGCGAGGATATGTGCGCATAGCGGGCAACGGGCTACCGTGTCAAGCAGATAAGCTGGCCGTACCACACAACGCGCAAGCCCA
>NW_014578301.1:31022-33947 GCF_000485595.1 Priapulus caudatus
TCTTGCTCGTTACTCTCAGTCTTTATCGTGTGCTTATCTCTTTTCTGCACAACACAAGAGCGTCTGATGCTCAACTGCCCCATTATCCACGCCACACACACATTCGCAACGAGTCTGCACTACATCTCTTTCTCCTATCTTCACTATACAGCAATCTCCACACACACACAGCACATCACACCAGCTCACAGAGCACAACAATCGCAACGCCGTATATCTGGCTCAAAGTTTGAGAGTCACCGTAAGAATTCGAATGTTCGAACGAGACTTCTTCAGATTCCGTAGCAGCCGCGCGGCGCACACCTGAGCACACGTTCTCCTACAAGCAAGCATCACACAACATATCGCCAACATCGCGAATACGAGTCTCCGGGGTGAATCCTGCGATAGAAAGATACATCCTGGTGCATGGTGTAAGCGTCGTGGGTGAACTGTGTTAACGTAAGTATCGATCTTCTCAGAAATGTTCTTCACACACCAGAGACTCAGTCATCAACAACAGCGACACAGCACCACACGCACCACGCGATACAACAACACCAGGTCATCTACAAAGCCACACTACGTCAGCCATACCGCTCGCACATATCACACAGCAACATCAACACACAACACACGACACACAACACACAACACACGCAAACCACACACACACACACACACACACCCACACCACACACACACACACACACACACAACACACGACACAGCACACACACACAACACACACCACGACGCGCGGGCGCGCGCAGCAACGCGCGCGGACCCCCCCCCCCCACCACACATCGATCCATTAATCGGTATAGATGGCGCTCGGTACGCTTGCGAGGAATGTCAGCCTCATAACAGCTTGGCTGGCTGGAAATCTGGCGTGCTTTAATTGCTGCGTTTTTTCTAGGTACGCCGCGTGCACGTGCGCGTAATTATTTCTTACGTGCCGTATAAGCGTTGACAGAACGAAACGTATCTGTTGACGTAGAAAATTCGTGACGTAGTCAATTTAAACCCTCAGAGGTACAGGAAGTGGCGCTCGTAAATTCTCCGCGGTCACATGCCCTCATCAGCATGCGTATCGGGCTTCTCACTTTAAATTATAATTACCTCGTCGTAAACTACGTCGGCAGCGCACCGCGACGTCGGCTGACATCCGGGACCTGCTGTCGGCAGCAACGCAAGGTCGCCGACGTCGCGTCGGCAAACGCAGCACCAACGACCACACGATCAGATCTAAGGGGAAACGAGGGCGACGCACATAACTATGGTTATAATGTGAATTAATATGCAGATGAACTTCGCGCGGCCTCCTCTAGCTCCGCGCAATTAGGAGGTAAACAATTCTAATAAGAGTTACACTTATGGATTCTCGCGTGCGAGTGTCCATCACCGCGTGCATGAGTAACCGGAAGCCACGTATAACCACATGCACTTGGAACGTCTCAATAAAAAAAGGGTACATAAACAGGAAATGTATTTACTATACCATATATATATATATATTTATATATATATATTAAACTCTATTATTCTTATTGTTTGTGCACAGGGCGTGCGTGCGGTGTACTTGTGTGTTGCAGATGTGCATTTGAACGGCATTTACAGCAAGTTATCGGCAATAATAGGCGAAGGAGAGTAGAGAAACATTAAGACTTTGGTCGTAAATACATTTCGTGTTTATTTACCTCTTTTTTATTATTGAGACGTTCCAAGTGCCTGTGCGTATAACGCGTTGCGTGCCGCAGTGAAATCTTTATCGCACGCGCCTCGCCGTTGTGAAACTGTCGGTCCGCGGTAGGTCCTCACAAAACCCTATTTACGTTTTTAATTAGCAGTTCTGTCCGCTCCGCGTTTCTTGCTGAATTTAACCGCAGCGCGCTGCGAATTATATATGAGCAGCTGGAGCGAGCGCGAGCGCTGGCTTTTTGCGATGTCTTGCCAGGCCCGTATCAACAGGCTTAGGCTGTATGCTCTAGCTTACTCTCTATCAGGAATGAATAATATAGATTATATTATAGAGGTGTTAATAGAGGTATAAATTATAGAGGTATTAATAGAGATCTCTATTATTCACTCCTGATGGTTATGTATGTGAAGCAGCATTGTAGATCATCCGTGAATTCTGCATCGTCTCGATGTGTGTGTGTGTGTGTGTGTGTGTGTGTGTGTGTGTGTGTGTGTGTGTGTGTGTGTGTGTGTGTGTGTGCATATGTGCATGCGGTATGCGAGATGCTTAATCACGTGCTTGCATGGCTTAACACGAAAACATTTCTGAGAATCGATACTCACATACATACATACTCACATACTCACTTACTCACTTACTCACTTACTCACATACTCACATACATACATACTCACATACATTCACCCACGACGTACACCATGCACCAGATGTATTTTCTATCGCGAGGATTACCCCGGAGACTCGTATTCGCGTGTGGGATATGTCTGCTTGTAGGAACGAGCGTCGCGCGCGTACGGAATCTGAGAAGTCTCGTTCGAAATTCGAATCTCGACTCTCAAACTTTGAGCAGATATAGCGCGTTGCGATTGTTCGACGACGATGATTCTAAAACACGTTGCGTGGGATAATGGGATTGAGCACAGACGCTCTTTATACTTCGAATTTCGAAATTTCGAAATCTGTTCCAACAGTGAATGCCTACATCGAATTTCCTATACAGTGGTAGTACACGCGTGGTGTGTGCAGTATAGCTGTATGCTAGCTGGCGATCAAGCCGTTTCAGTTTCGCTGGCAAGATTAGCTTTAAGTAGGAAAATACGAGAGGGATATGTGCGCATAGCGGGCAAGGCCTACCGTGTCAGCAGATAAGCTGGGCCGTACACACACACGCGCACACACTCACGCACACACACACACATACACACACACATACACACGCACACACACACACACACACGTACACA
>NW_014578301.1:36208-41787 GCF_000485595.1 Priapulus caudatus
TATATATATATTCAGTTATATATTAGCGGCAGTTATATAGAACCTGTGGGAACGCGACAAAACAATGGAAACGGACAACCACGAAAAACGATGGAAACGGAAAACCAAGAGTAACGATACAAACGGACAACCAAGAAAAACGATGAAAACGGACAACCAAGAAAAACGATACAAACGGACAACGAAGAAAAACGATGGAAGCAAACAACCAAGACAAACGATGGCCACTATAGCGGGAAATAGCTTAAACCCCTGTCGTCTTACTGATGACTACGTGACATCACGTCGTCACGATGCGCCGTATATATTTCGTGGTATTTGATTGCGTTCTCAGATCAGCGGTAGTGTCAGCCGCTATATATATGAGCATGTCAGATCATATCTCAAAAGCCGTATAAATGGCAACGCGATATAGAGCAATAACCACAGAAACCTTAGCTACACAGCAACTCACGTAATTGATACACACGGTCATCAACTGTATATGTGATTTACGCGATCAGTATAGAATCCGTATTGGGCTGGAGATCGCGTGAGTAATTCATCTCCTCTTTGCCTATTCACCATTTTCATTAACAGCAGTCATTTTACTAGTTAGAATAATACAGCACAAACATGAGTTATCGAACATCTAAAGCCAATCTTCAACAGTGAAAACGTTACTAGACAATACAATGCAATATATATATATATAACACAGAAAACACAATCAGTAACTCGCTGACAAACGAAAATCTTGCTTAACTCGCTGACAAACGAAAATCTTGCTTAACTCGCTACGGTACGTCTAGTAGACTCTGTAGCTATAGATCCATCATTCATAGTGCTCAAAGATAAATCATCGCTACATCGCATTCGATCTTCGTCCAGTTGATAGATGAATCACCCTACCTAACCATCACACCCATACCCTACCCCCATTCCACCTATACCACCCAGCTCTACCGTACACCCATCCTAACCCTACCCCTGACCTTCCTTACCCCCACCCCTACCAATATTCTACCCTGCTTAACCCTGACCCTTGTCGTTACACCTACACCTGCCTCTACTCGTACCAATATATCTACCCTTATTCTATCCATCACTACTGCTATCATATCCTAACCATACCCCAAGCATTACCCGTATACCTCTCTTCACCATCAGCTAGCTTTTACCTGTACATCGGCCATGCTTTACTCTTACACCTACTCCTAAGCTTACACATCTCCCCAACTTTACCCTTACTCCTACTCCACCATTACTTTTACATTTACCCCCTAATCTTACCTTTATCCATGCACTTGTCTCTATCTTTACCGCTACTCTAATCTCAACACCTATATCTTACCTCTATAGTTTTACCCCTACGTATAGACTTACCCTAATCCTTCGCCGTATCCCTACCCTTGCGCCTATTCTTGCCTATGTGTAACACGTGATCCTTCATCTGTAAATAATAGTTGAGAGCGCTTCTGTATATTGCTGCTGCGCGGAAACGCACAAAAAACGTCACTAGAGATTAGGTAAACGTCTAATGATCTAATCTTATATCCACTGAAAGCAATTAATTCCAAAAGAATTACCAACCGTTCTTTTGTTTACCCAACTTTTACTTTATTGCCGTTATTGCTTGAGTTCCAGCAACTGCCTAGAGTAACGGTTATATGTCTTAGAACATTTGTATGTCGATATATTCACCAAAACATGCGCGATTTGGAACCTTGATTATTCGTTTTGACTTCCGCCGCCGTTTCCCCCGAAACTCGGACTTCCCGCAATAATAATTTTCACTACACAGAATTAAGGAGCCCTCGCAAGGAATCAGATGGCATTTTGTTTTAAATAGATGCACTTGCTTCGAATGCGCCGTTTAAAAATTAATTGTCGCTATAATTAAATATTCGATCGTGTTACGACGTGGTCAATTGCAATTATCTATGCTGTAACAGCATAACTTCCCAGTGTTACTAAGTTGGTGTAATAAGTAACCTATCATCTATTAGTTGAGGCTGTGTTTTGCTACAATTCTCTAGATTATGCGTTTATAAGCAAAGATAATGAAAGAATAGCTTTTAGTCAACGGGCCATGCTATCGCGTGACGTAACCAAACACGCGCGAAATTCCGCTACCGAACGCCAGATGTCGCTGCGCGCGGCAGCATGAGCCTGGGTAATCCTATCCCCCGGGCGTGGATAATGTACCGGACGTGAGGACGCTACCTAGCTAACTAGCTAACTAGCTAACTAGCGCCGATTTTGTTTCATTCTAGAATTACACGCGCACCGTCTTCGACAGAATCTTTGCGTCACTCTACGCGCTGCAGCATAAGCTAAATACAACGCCTGTGCGCGACTTGCGAACGGCGTTTTCTCGCTTTTTTTTCTCCGCCGTCGTCGTCGTCGCCGACATCGGTTGTTTTGCTGTTACGTCGTTGGCAGTTTTCTGCGGCGAAATATTTTCTAGCGGATATAACGAATTCCATGTGTGGGCGATGGAAATAGCGCGGCACCTTGTGATCGAGAACTAACGGGTCACGTGGAGGCCGCGCTAACACATCACACGGACGCTCTGCTGCGAGCTCTTTACACTTAGCTGCCTCGTAAACACTCGCTTGGTCTAAGTCGGTGATGAACTAATATCTGAAATGTTGACATGCAGTCAAACCTATTTATTATATTATTTATATATAGGATAACGGATATATAATATATAATCGCGTCAAACCTATAACGGATATATATATATATATATTATATAAGGACAAGGCGATGTGCTATAACGGAAATGTCGCGTTTATCATTTTATAATATATATATATACTTTATTATATATGATATATTCAGTTATTATTGCGGCAGTTATATAGGAAAACCTGTGGAGGAACGCGGAAAACAAGGTGGAAACGGAGCAACACGAAAGATGGAAACGGAAACGAAGAAGTACGATATCAAACGAAAACCAAGGGAAAACGTATGAAAATCGGACAACCAAGAAAAACAGATACAAACGGCAACGAGAAAGACGGATGTGAAGCAAACGAACAAGACAAACGATTGAACTATTTAGCGGAGAATAGCTGTGAAACCCTGTCGTCTACTGAATGAACTACGTGACATCACGTCGTTCACGATGGCCGTATTATATTTAGTAGTAGTTTGATTGCGTTCTAGGTATCAGCGTAAGTGTCAGCGACAGCGCCTCATATATATTGAGATGTAGGAATCATATCTCAAATAAGCGAGTATAAATGGCCACGCTCGATAGTAGAAGCAGATAACCACCATGAACCTTAGCCTACACAGCAAACTCACGTAATTGATAACACGGTATCAACTGTATTGTGATTTACGCGATCAGATATAGATGTATTGGGTTGTAAGATTCGAGTGAAGTAATTCTATCTTCCTCTTTGCCCTATTTCACATTTTCATTAAAGCAGTCATTTTACTTAGTATTTTTTTTACGTTCTTTTTTAGCCATACTCAGTATTTTTTTTTTACTTTTTATTGTCTTTTTTTATTTTGTTTGAATAATACAGGCATCAAACATGAGTTATCGAACATCTAAAAAGCGAATTCTTCACAGTGAAAACGTTATAGGACAATAATGCACAAATATATATATATATATACACAGAGAAAAATTCAGTAATCGCCTGACAAACGAAATCTTGCTTACTCGCTGACAACGAAAAATCTTGCCTTTAACTCGCTACGGTACGTTAGGTAGGATCTGTAGCTATAGAATCCATTATTATAAGTGCCAAGATTAAAATCATCGCCTGACATTCGCATTCGATCTTTTTCAGTTGAGTAGGATGGAATCGCAGCGTGACACGTCGAACGTCAGGTGTCGACCTGTAAAAGAATGATAGCGACATTAACGCACGAAGCAACGCAGGAGTTCGAGTCTCCTCGGCACTTATCTGTGGCATGCCCTATCGAATCTTCCTCCAGCGTCAAAATCTATATCGGTTGCGGACAGGAAGGATGTTATGTATTAGCTTCGACCATGCATCTTACGTAGAGTTTCAAGCGTGCAAGCTGGATGGATTCGTTTCATATTTTGAGCTTACGTTGTGTTTTTCATCCTGCGATCCTGCCCTTTCTGTTTCACACCTTGCGCAGGCAGAGCTGTCATGATTCGTGACGTTTCCACTTTCTGGCTCTCCCCCCCTTCTCTTTCTCGCGCGCGCGCCTTCTTCCCTTCTCGCTAAGTCCCTTCTTCTCACACTCTCGCTTGCTCTCTCCGCTTTCTTGCGCTCCGGGCTTTCTTCTCCCACACTCTCTCTTCTCGGCTCACACATTTTCTCTCTCACTCTCTCTCTCTATTTCTCTACCTCTCTCTTTCTCTCTCCCTCTCTCTCTCTCTCTCTCTCTCTCTCTCTCTCTCTCTTTCCCTTTTTCTTTTCTCTCGCTGTCTTGCTCTCCACATTAGCTTTTTCCGCGTGTTTGAGTTATCGTGTTTGTGAGACGTAACGTATAGTTGATGAAAACGAATAGTCGCCTCGATCCTATATTATATTAGTATATATATATTATATATATATATATATTATATAGGCCGCGCACGTGGACGCTGATTTAAGACTTACATTAAATTATGGCTTTAATTATAGTAAATTTACGACAAAGCAGTTTATAATGAAACGTTAATCACTGTTGAAGTAAAGTATTTTTAAGAGAGTCAGGATAATATTAAAACGGAGTTGAAATATTCTTATATATATTGGATGTGAATTATTCGCTCGAGTATGTCGAGCTTTCGGGCGGCCTATGGAGGCAATTTGTTGTTTCCTTGTCTGATGAAGTCGTTGACTCATGAAAGCTTCGGTGGCGATGCAGGATAGATTGGGTACTTGTTTCGTCTGGTACATCGGTGCATGGGAGCCTTTCATACAGCGGTTATCTTTTGTAGGTGTAGCTTAATTTTTCTTGAAGCACGCAAGACATGCCAACGCGTAGGGCGTCGCCCAGATGATATATTAGCAGGTTTTTACACAATTATATATTATTTATATATAATATATATATATACTATATAATTATATATATATCACTGAGAGCGGCATGCAGTGATATCTAGAAGCTGTGTTTAAAGATGCTTATCAGCAGATGATATAACGTCTGGCTCTCAAGAGTACAATAGGACAGGGGATTCGAATTAGTACGCATGCATGCGGGGAGATTTGACTAAGCACTCGTCTATGGAGTCGATCGGGAATAGTAACGGTGTTGGTAGTGCATGACTGTGTGTTCTTGCGGTGCGGGGCATGTTTGTCGTCGCCTTCGCTGCTCCGTAAGTATTAGTGCGTTATGTTGCAGGAGTCACTCGTCGCGCATAGCACGCACTTCAGCGCCATATCAGGGTCGCGATCGAATCGTCGATATCAAACGCGAAACGATGAGAAAACAGACGCGACGGCGATAATGAATACTGTGCCGCATTGGTCGATGAGCGTAATCGAATTAGTTTGGTATTGGCATTAGTAGGTATGCTCTGGACGATGTGTGGTACGCATGGCGCCTACCAACTAGCGCATATGCGTATTCGCAATCTTTATTTCATGATTCAATGCGCGAGCAACGTAGGC
>NW_014578301.1:41801-47958 GCF_000485595.1 Priapulus caudatus
CCACACACACACACACCCACACACACACACACACACACGCACACACACAGCGCATGTACAGACAGTATCGCGGAATACACGGGGAATTCAAGACACATTTCATACCTTATAACTTAATATTCGCAGTTTGTTGTCATCGGGTGTACAATAATAGGGGTTCTCTGTTTATGTGATATGTATCTCATAGAGATTCATTTGCTCCTAATATTATCATTGGTGTTAATCATACACACGCGATACTTCTTCCCGATTTTTAACTTACAATAAGGACAGTCACACAGCTTGGATTACACACTTACACACTCGGATTACACTATTTTTTAACTTGAATCAAAGGTCAGCAAAAGCACATTGAAGAGGTGCGATTTGTCTTGACCAAATACTGCGATTTGCCGTGTTATTATGTCACATGTAAACAAACTTCGGCAAAATGTATATATGCTATATCTATAGTTTTCTTGTGCGCTTAAATCATATAATTTTCTCGCGATGTGACATCACTCGGGCCGGAAGTCTGCCCGTCAGGAGGCATACAACAGTAAGCCTCCGCGAATAGGTGAACTATTTGGTCTCTATAGAAAAGGCCTGTAGTTTTTTTTCCCGGTAGGTAAAAACCGTTTTTTTTTGCATGGTAACCGGTTTGTCATGTTTGTGTTTGAAATGTGATCAGACTACTTTGTAGAAATGGCCTGTAGATCAACTGGCCTGTTTAGGGAATTCCTGCCCTAAATCTCGTTCCCTGACGCATGCGCCGTGACGATAGGGTCTTCACGGAGAACAGCGCTAACGCAGCTGCTGCAGCTTGTTATACAGATAAACGATGTCCCGGGGGACGGAATAAGCGTCCTACATTAGCTGTTAAATCTTCACAGGCGATCTAATGCGGGTTTCTCATCTTCATCTTCTCGTGCGTAATCGGCGATGTCACCTTTATATTGCGATTCATCGGGTTTTCGGTTTCAATGGCGTGTGATAATATGCTGTCGTGGATGATTTAGGCAGAATTTAATCGTTTCTTTTGCTATTTTGCGTTCGTTATTTTTTATTCCTGACGTATCTCTACCTTCCTCTTCCCCTCTTTCTTGCTTTCCCCTTGCGCTCTCTCTCTCTCTCTCTTTCTCTCTCTCTTTCTCTGCCTCACTCTCTCTCTCATATATATACGGCCGGCTAACGTGACGTGAATTTAAGACGTACATTAAATTATGGCTTAATAGTAAATTTACGAACAAAGCAGTTATAAATTGAAAACGTTAAATCAAGCTGTGAAGTAAAGATATTTTAGAAGAGTCGGGATAAATTAAAACGAGTTGAAAATAATCTTCATATATATTGATGTGAATTATTCGCTCGTATGTCGAGCTTCGGGGGCCAATATGGCGGCAAATTTGTAGTTTCCTTGTCTGGATGAGTCGTTGACTCATCGAAAAGCTTTGGTGGCGATGCAGGATAGCTTGGGTGACTTGTTCGTCTGGTACATCGGTGCATGGGAGCCTGCCCACTACAGCCGGTGATCTCTTGTGGTGTAGCCTCTCATTTCCTTGAAGCACGCAAGCATGCCAACCGCGTAAGGGCGTCGCCCAGATGATATATTAGGCAGGTATTATACACAATTATATATATATATATATACACGCGCATGCAGTGATATCTAGATGCGTGATTTAAAGATGCTATAGCAGTATATATAACGTCTGCTCTAAGAGTACACATAGACAGGGGATTCGAATTAGTACGCATGCGGGGAAGATTTGACTAAGCACTCGTCTATAGGAGTCGATGGGAATGGAGGTTTGGTCGTGCCATGACTGTGTGTCTTGCGGTGCCGGCGGCCATGTTTTCGTCGCCTCGCTGCTCCGTAGCTAATAGTGCGTTAATGTTAGCAGAAGTCACGTCGTCGCGCAAGCACGCACTCAGCGCCACTCAGCGGCGGCGATCGATCCGTCGATTCAACAGCCGAAAACGATGAGAAAACAGACGCGACGCGATATGAACATGTGCCGCATTGGCGTTGACGTATCGATTAGTTTGGTCTGGCATTGTGGTAGCTCTGACGATGGTGCGGTAGCACAGTGCGCCGCCCGTACCAACTAGCGCATGCGTTATTCGCAATCTTTATTTCATGATCAATGCGCAGCAACGTAGGCCCTATTGTTGGTATTTCGATCAGTACAGTTAGAAACTTACCTTGACGTATCATCAGGTCTTTAATGTCGCACGCGTCCGGTACGCCCCCATTGCTGCAATAAGCTAACAGCGAGAAAACCTAAAGGTGTCGTTATCCGAGCGCCCTATATAATGCATCCGCGCTCGTGTCCCGGTTACTCGGTGAATAGGCGAATATACAAATTAGCATTCTTTTGCCTCTTCTTGCTCTTGCCTCTGCCTTTGTGTGTGCTCCTACTGTGCGCGTGATCATGTTTGCGGAAGATTGATGGCTATAACATTCGCTAATTTACCTTTTGTGCATTAAGTCGCCTGCCGGTTATTTCTGCGGGGGTTGCTAGAAATACAAGCGCTGACTGATTACTGGTTCGAGTTTCTCTATTCATCGGCGAAGCTTTACTAGCTTCATTATATTCAATCGCGCCTTTTTATAAGATGATCGGTGAGCATGTGACGCTGATCTGCCTTCCTACTACAATCGTCCTCACGTACGCACGTGCACGTACACAGACACGCGTGCACACACGCCACGCACGCACCCATGCACACTCAGGCACACATGCACACTCAGGCACACATGCATGCACGTTTGCAAACACTCTCTCTCTCACACACACACACACGCGCGCGCGCACACACACGCACAGCCAGACCACGCACGCCAACTTGCACACGTCAAGCACTACACCGCAATGGCACTGTTTGCAACACTTCTCATCACAACACAAACACGGCGCGCGCGCACGCACACACACACACACCACACACACACACGCCACGTACGCCACACTGCCCACGCAAAGCACGTTTGCAAACACACATCTCTCTCACACGCGGCGCCGCACGCGCTACAATCACACGATCACACACACACATACACACACGTACACACACACACAGCACACACAGTCACACACACACACACCACATACATCAACATACACACACACACACACACACACACACACACACACACACACACACGCAACACACCTACAGCGCACTCGCTACAGCAGTATCGCGAATACACGGGGACATCAATGACACATTTGCATGACCTTATAATACTTATATTCTGCAGTTTGTTGGTCATCGGGTGTACAATAATAGGGGTTGCTCTGTTGTATGTGATATGTAACTCATAAGAGATTCATTTTGCCTCCCTAATATTATCATGAGTTTAATCATTACACACGCGGATACTTCTTCGCCGATTTTAACAGTTACAATAAGGACAATCCCCCAGCTTGGATTACACACTTACACCATCTTCGGTATTACACTATTTTTTTAACTCTATGAAGCAAGGTCAGCAAAGCTACATTGAAGTGCGATTTGTCTTGACCAAATACTTTGGCGATTTGCGTTTTATTATGATGCACATGTAAACAACTTTGGCAAAGTGCTATATATGCTATCATCTAAGTTTTCTTGTGCGCCTTAAATCATTATAATTTTCTCGCGATGCTAACTCACTCGGGCCGGAAGTCTGCCCGTCTAGCGAGGCATGACAACAGTAAGCGTCCGCCGAATAGGTGAACTATTTGTCTTCTAATAGAAAGGCCTTTTTTTCCGGTTGCTAAAGAACGTTTTTTTTGGCATGGTAACCGGTTGTCATCGTTTTGTGTTTGAAATGTGATCAGACTACTTTGTTAGAAATGCTGTAGATCAACTGGCCTGTTTAGGGAATCCTGCCCTAAATCCTCGTTCCTGACGCATCGCCGTGACGATAGGCGTCTTCAACGGAGAACAGCCGCTACGCAGCTGTGCTGCAGCCTTGTTAATACAGATAAACGATGTCCCGTGGGGACGGAATAAGCGTCCTACATTACTGTTAAATTCTTCACTCAGGCGATCTAATGCGGGTTTCTCATCTTCATTCTTCTCGTGCGTAATCGGCGAATGTCACCTTTATAGTATTGCGGATTCATTCGGGTTTTCGGTTTCAATGGCGTGTGATAATATGGCTGTACGTTGGATCGATTTAGCCAGAATTAATGAGCGTTTCTTTTGCTATTTTCGTTCCGTTATCTTTAATTCCTGACGTATCTCTACTTCCTCTTCCCTCTTTCTTGCTTTCCCCTTCGGCGCTCATCTCTCTCTCTCTTTCTCTCTCTCTTCTCTGCCTCACTCGTCTCATCTCTCTTGCTCTCTCTCTCTCTCTCTACTCTCTCATCTGTCCCATGTCTATCTCTCCGCTCTCTCTGTCTGTGCTGTCTCTCTCACCGCTCATAATCTTTTTCACTTTCCATCTTTCTCTCACACTCTCTCTCTCTCTATCGCTATCTCTCTCTCTATTATCTTCTCTTTATTCCACGCTTCCTCGCTCGTTCTCTCTCTCTCTCTCTTTCTTTCTTTCTTTCTTTTATTTTCCTCACCCTCACCCGCTTCATCCCGCTGTCTGGCTCTCTCACTCTTCATCTCTGTCTCTCAATCTCAATCTTGCTGCTTCGCGCCTTCCGTGAGCAGTTACTAGCACGCCACTCTCTAATTTTAACGAATAACATTATCGGTAACTAACTGCGCGTTCATCAGTTAGCACGCGGCGCGTGCCGTGCGTGCGTGCGCGCGAGCGTGCATGCGTGCGTGCGTGCTGGTGCGTGCGTTGCGCTGCGTGCGTGCGTGCGTTGGCGACAGTACGTGCGTGCGTGTGCCACGTTACACGTGCTGTTTGCGTAAGTGTGCTTGGTACCTTGGTGTGCGTGCGTTTCGCGCTGCGCTCGTGGTGCGTGCATGTATGCTCGATGGCAGTCAGGCTGTATCCGAAATCGATGGTTATTAGGCGGTAACGTGCCGCTCGACGTTTACGAGGGTTGGTGCGAAATTAATGTTTTCTTCAGCTACGACAGCTCGAAAAACTTTGCTCGACCTCCTCTGGTGTGTCACGTGGCTGATGTGTAACGGGCAGCCATATATTGATGTTATGACACGAAAGCGAGGGAGTGAGAGTGAGCGAGAGAGAGAGA
This sequence comes from Priapulus caudatus, assembly GCF_000485595.1. Taxonomy (NCBI): domain Eukaryota; kingdom Metazoa; phylum Priapulida; class Priapulimorpha; order Priapulimorphida; family Priapulidae; genus Priapulus; species Priapulus caudatus. The sequence goes on from NW_014578301.1 coordinate 46,931, forward strand.
GAGAGCGAAAGAAGGAGAGAGAGCGAAGAGGAGAGAGAAAGGGAGAGAGAGAGGAGAGAAGAGAAGAGAAGAGAGAGAGAGAGAGAGAGACGAGAGAGCTGAGCGAGAGAGTGAGAGCTTGGTGTAGCGAGAGAGAGAGAGAGAGAGAGAGAGGGAGAGATGAGAGTAGGAGAGAGAGAGTAGAAGAGAGAGAGCAGAGAGGAGCAACAAATGAGAGAGAGAGCCGAAAGAAGGAGATAGAGAGAGAGGGAGAGAGAGAGAGAGAGAGATTATAGAGAAGAGAGAGAGAAGAGAGAGGAGATGAGAGAGAGAGAGAGAGATAGAGATAGAGAAGAGAGAGAGAGAAGAGAGGAGAGGCAGGACGAGAGAGAGAGAGAGAAGAAGGAGGGAGGGAGGTAGAGAAAGAATTAGAGAGCAAGTGAGCGAGAGAGTGAGAGTGAGCGAAGAAGAGAGAGAGGAGAAGAGAGGCAGAGCAGAGAGAGAGAGAGAGGAGAAGAAGGAAGACGAGAGAAAGAATAGAGAAAGAGATCGAGAGTGAGGAAGAGAGGCGAGAGGCAGTGAGGCGAGAGAGTGAGGAGCGCGAAAAGAAGGAGAGAGAAGACGAGAGAAAGGAGAGAGAGAGGAGAGAAGAAGAGAGAGATGAGAGAGAGAGGAGAGAGCAGAGAAAGAGAGAGAGAGTATGAGGGAGAAGAGGTGCGCGCAGAGCAGTGAGAGTGAAACGCAGAGGAGAGAGAGGAGAGAGAAGAGAGAAGAGGAGAGAGGAGAGAGAGAGAAGGCAAGAGAGAAGGAAGAGAGGAGCAGAAGAGAGAGAAAGAGCGAGCAAGAAAGACTAGAGTGAGATGAGAAGAATTATGAAGAGGATAGGAGCAGCAAGAAAGTGTTTCTCTGCGATGATAACCAGAGCACTTTCGAAGCGCGTCTGTCGCGTGTACCAAAAATCCTTTTAAAATGAGTAACGCGCAGTAGCGCGCAAGACAGAATAGCGCACGCAAGGAGCAGGAGATAGAGAGCAGCGAGAGCGAGAATGA
>NW_014578301.1:47968-50100 GCF_000485595.1 Priapulus caudatus
GAGAGAGAGAGAGAGAGAGAGAGAGAGAGAGAGAGAGAGAGAGAGAAAGAGCGAGCAAGAAAGACAGAGTGAGATGAGAAGAAATTATGAGAGAAGGAGAGCAAGAGTGTTTTCGCTGCGATATAACCACAGAGCATTTCGACGTCTCGTCGCGGTGTACACAAATCCTTTTAAAATGAGAGAGCGCGCGCAAGACAGAAATAGCGCACCAGAGACAGGGAGATAGAGAGAGCGAGAGCGAGAATAAGAGGGAGATAGCGCGCGCGAGAGAGAAAGAGAGAGAGAGAGAGAAAGAGAGAGATAGATAGATAGAAAAAGTGATAGAGAGAGAGAGAGAGAGTTAGAGAGAAGCGCAAAACGTATGCGGGATTATAGAAAGCCATAGGAGTGCCAGAACAGAAACGAGAAAAGCAAAATGTGTCAGGACGCTAGACACGAGTGTGTGGCGATTGATGACAGCAACGGTATAGCGACTGCAGAGATTTCATGGAATGATTTGACGAGGAAGGTGCGTGAGGCATGACACAGGAGCCGCGAGAGGGTTCGTTTAATGGACGGGGTTGGAAACACTGAAAGCGTGGGGAGGAAGGTGCGGAAACAGCAAGAGTGGGACATGAAGAAAAAAGATAGGAACAGCGCGTGTGGAGGTGTGAGCGCCAAGGAGGAGCAGCAAAGGGAAGTGGAGAAGAGGATGCGAACACTGAGGTTGGGGGTATGGAGGAGGGACAATATACGGAGAGAAATCGTCGTGAGGCTAAGAGCATGAACGGTAATGATAGGATGTATTATCAACATAAACACTACACGCGCGCGAGATGATGAGATAAAACCTTGATGATTTTCAACAGTACCCTATTAGACGACCGATAGACTGTAAAAATCTTATAACCACATTATTGTCCTCTAATGAGAAGAAGTACTGGGTTGACACCCATAATCAAATTTTTAATGATTACGTCACCGTAAATAGTAAAAATAAAAAAATTATTTCCACTTTTTCACAAAATATAAGTAATTCTGTTCACTTTTTATGGTTAAATTGCTGCATTATACTTCTTATTTTACTATATTGTTCGATGTGAACATACACTCGTGACGCATACATAGCCCATAGCAAGCAATTAATGTTGGGAACATTAATATCAAATCGTCTAGGTTTTTTGGATTTTTAACTAGTTGAGAAACAATCTTATCAGGTAAGAATTTGACGATACGTTTGGTCCCGTTAGTTCTTATTTTTAATGTAAAAAAATAGCAATAAAAATTTTACCATAGAAAATTCGTGACGTAGTCAATTTAATATTTACGCATACCTGCTCCACTACTCTGTTTTCGATGCGATATAACTGCATAACATTTCGACGTCTCGTCGCGGTGTACACAAATCCTTTTAAAATGCAATTCGTCTAAACTTAATTGACTAACGAATTGGTAGACCTCTGGCCAACTTTGATCGTGTGTGTCACGCGCGGTATGCGAGTAGAGGAGCCGCGACTAAAAGAGCGACTCCTAAGCTTCTCGTCTTTTCATTAGAACTGAACTTCAAACGCGCTTCCGACCGTCGAGATGAGCGTATTCTGTTAGAAAATTCCAACGACAAACAAGAAAAAAAGCCAGTGCGTCCAGCTGGATGAAAGGCATTCGTGCTAATGTAACGATGCGAGTGTTTACATCAGTGTCGCGAGGAGCACTGTAAACAATATGCAGTCATGCATTGCACTGCAATCTGTATGCTAATTAACTTCGTTCCGTACGAGTGGAATTCGGATGGTGCCGCATCACATTGAATCAATACGCGAGCCTACATATGCCGTCTATATCATCAGGTTAGAATGTTTTTTGCTGCCACTGTGTATAACTACATTTTGAGCAACCATGCGGCAGTTTCTGCCTTAAAGCCCGTAATGTCCAAAGTCGTGCGCGCATTTGTGTGTCCGTGCGCGTGTGTTTATGTATGTATGTATGTATGTATGTATGTATGTATGTATGTGTGTGTGTGTGTGCGTGCGTGCGTGCGTGCGTGCGTGCGTGCGTGCGTGCGTGCATGCGTGCGTGCGTGCGAGCGTGCGCGCGCGTGCGTGCGTGCGTGCGTGCGTGCGTGCATGCGTGCGTGCGTGCGAGCGTGCGCGCGC
>NW_014578301.1:52225-57130 GCF_000485595.1 Priapulus caudatus
CATCCATCCATCCATCCATCCATCCATCCATCCATCCATCCACTCATCTATCCATCCATCCATACATCGAGTTTGCATCCGCGTAATGTGTCCCTTGCACAACTCACAGTTAAATTTGACCTACGCTGTACGAGAAGTCGCGCAACTTACTCCACATACTGCCGGCCCCCTCGCACCTATGCATTACGGACTGCAGGCGACAGCAAGTGCTCTCTTTCCCAGGTGCTCTCTTTCCCATTAATAACAAAGTGCGGCTTAATTAGCTGGTAGTGTCGGCGTGGATGGATGGCAGAGCGGAAACGTGGCCGGGGTATTTTTCTGCTTCGTCGTACCGGCCATTATCCGCTATTAGTTCAGCTGATAGATGATAACTCAAACAATGAAGCCATGTACTCTAGCATTAAGGCAGTGCTACGACGTAATGTATAGAGAGGCGTAACCTGGTGCACAGAAATCAGGTCTGTATGGTCATCAAGATGCATGGCAATCTTATCTATCGTCAATGCTTGTAATGTGAAAATTATGATAAAAATGGCGTTTTCCATGACAATATCAGTGATATATAAATTATGCGACTATTCATATTTGAATAGGGCGTTCGCTCTAAATATATGCAATCTGCTAGGCGATGTGTGCGGGCTTGCATGCGTGCGACCGATTGTACGTGCATGCGTACGTTATTGAAGTACGCGAATGCGTACTTTCACTGACTTATGTGCCATCTATAGGCACCTAAGAGGAATAAGACGTTATTGAAGCTGGCAAGCTAGAAGAGACTAATTTAATCATCGCGGCGTCGAGTTTTCTCATTAAATTTCTAAAATTTCTAATCGAATTAAACTATTTACTCGGAATTGGACGGAAAACTGTACGCATAGGCGCGAATGCGACACTAACGAACGCACACGAAGGTTTAAATTATAAGCGCAGTCACGGAAACGCAGCGCCTGTATTCGTGATTAGATGGCGTTTGCTTCACAGACGACATTCCCGCACGCATAACAGCGGGCATGTTTTGTTTTAACTTTGAGGAATCTCTAATTTTACTGCGATTATATTACTTATTAATGTCGTTGCTATTCTCGTCACTGGATTTAAAATTACAGCGTTTATTTGAGTCGGAGCTGTCTTCTTAATAACAGTTGAGGAATTTAATAATGTTAGTGCTAGGTTTACGGCTAGGGTTATTGTTAGGACGTTAACATTAGTGTTAGGTTGAAATTCATGCTAGCGTTTTAACCCCGGATTTTGGATCACATCATAATTTATGATTAGGGTTGAGTTGTTTAGGGTTAGGAAACGGACTAGTCCTTGCGGTTGGAGTTAGGCGTATGGTTCTGGGTAAAATAAGGTTATGGTAAGATTAGGTTTAAAGCTTGAGTAAGGTTAGTTTGCCTAGGGCAAGATTATGTTAGGTATTAATCAAGGATTAGTGGTAATTTTAGTGGTAGTTTTAGTGGTAATTTAGTGTCATTTTAGGGTTGTGTTATAGTGGTTATAGCGATAATATAGCCTGCCGCGACAATGAAAAGATATGATAAGTCGCGTCTCGTTAAACATTCCGTACCCACCATCATCCTCGCCGTCGTCATAATCATCATAATCACCATAATAATAATAAATAAATAAAATCATCATCATCATTATCATCATCATCATCATCATCATCATCATCATCATCATCACCTAATAATGTAGTAACGCTCTAAGATTAATGCTCGCATAGGGAGCCCGTAATGTTATATCAGCTTCGTGCAAACGTAGACGTGTAAGCTAGACGTGTAAATGTACAAACCGAATACAGAGCAGAAATATATATATATATATATATTATATGTGTGTGCGTGCGTGCGTGCGTGCGTGCGTGCGTGCGTGCGTGCGTGCGTGTGTGTGTGCGTGCGTGCGTGCGTGCGTGCTAGTGTGTGTGTGTGTGTGTGTGTGTGTGTGTGTGTGGTGGTGGTGTGTGTGTGTGTGTGTGTGTGTGTGTGTGTGTGTGTACGTAAACGTATATCTATGTTTATCATATACCTATGTTTAGGCGCATCCTTGCGTCCAAACGTAGGGCCTATATTCGATAATAGACGTGAGAACAATAAACGAAGTGTAATAAACGATAAAAATCGAAATTATTCGATTGGATATTTTGTTGTCTTCATCGCGTACCGCACTGCCACCTAGTGGCGATCTCTCGACCTACAGCTGAGACACAGCGAAACTGATGCCGACTTTATCTTTCTCGCCTCGTTTGAAGAGGAACCAAGCATATTTGTGTAATTATCCTGTTTGTATTTGGCCAACTTGAGCAGCGTAGCTATATGAAACGATTGCATTTAACGATTTAATTGTTATGCGTTTATTTATTTAATTTTAATTTTAATTTTAATTTTTCGTGGAAAGTGAATATGCTGTGGAGTTTTTTGCGAATGGCAAAGCAAAATTGCAATGAGCAAGCACGTACCCAACGTGAAATGCACTCCTCTAATGTCGAACACTGTTACCAAGAGCCATACTTAATACGTTCTTGCTGCTACCTACTGATCCCTTCACCACGACGCTAATGATATATACGAACATAGCACACATGCGAGTTTAGCAATTTCCCCCGATAAAGCCAGCCAGGTAAGTTGCTCGGGATTAAATCCACACGCAGCGATGCGAGGGTACAGCTATATGTGCTGTGCCTACGCGCCAAGTCGGGAGCTCTGTTCCAACGCTGCGCATGCGCATAGTGCTCAACCTGCGATCGGCGACACTGCAATCGTAGCGACGATCGACTCAGAAAAAAACATTTTCAGTCGGGATTGAAAAATGCTAGCATCAAGCGTGCACACAATACGCTGACCAACGAGCAATGAACAGTGGTGACGTGCGGTGAAACGCGATTCCACTCTGTTACATCGCGAGCCACAATGACAGCACTGATGTGCAGCGGCGCGCACTGGCGCAGCCCAACATTTCCCCAGCCGAGAAAAACATCGTCGCGAAGGCACTTTAAGTGATTTACAACCGGCAAGCCTGCAATTCCGCCGAAATCAATCGTACCGAAGTTAGCAATTTAACTTCGGATTTAAGATCGTCATTTGGCAATTAGCGGAAGTAAGCCAACGCTGCGGTGCACGGGTGAACAATGATACGTAACGTCACTGATGACATACCGCACATTGTAAATCGTGCTGAGAGACGGTTCTCTGATGTCTGCCCTCTCACGTGCCGGCGGTGCGCGCGCTGGAGACTTCTATACATGACTTGCTTCTTTTCTCGCTCTTATTCTTTCCCTGTTTCTCTCTGTTTCTCTCTCTTTCTCGCGGTTTCCCTTCTCTATATCCCTTTCCAGTTTCTTCTCACACTCGCTTGCGCGCTCTCCCTTCCTCTTTAACGCTCTCTCGCTATCACACTATAAGTTTCCCTCTTTCGCGCATGTTTTTTCTCCATCTACCTCTCTCTGCCCCATATCCCACTCTCTGCAATTCTCTCTCTGTATGTCCCTCCCTATACACTTCTCTTCAGATTTCTTCTCTCTCTCTCTCTCTTTCTCTCTCGCTCTCTCTCTTCCTCCAATCCTCTTTAGCTAGCTCTAGCTTTCTCTCTCTCTCTCTCTCTCTCAGTTTTTTCCATTTTTTTCTCTCCTTCTCTATCGCCGAGACTCACCTCTGTTTGATGTTCCAGGCGAGAGTTCCCATAAGACATGTGGTATTGCCGCCGGCAACATGGACACATACTACACATGATGCCGCGTACGTCTGACATCGCGCCCGACAGTATCCGCTATTTTACTCATGTCGCATATATCAATGTTACGTCGTACACATATTACAATAAATAGCTGTTCGCACGTATCTATCACCGCATGTTCAGTTGTGTTTTATGGTTGGGATTTATTTTGATTTCCCGTGCGTCGAATTCGAATGTTTAATAAAAAGCGGCATGCGCGCTTATCAATGCTTTTTCGTCTTGTGCGCCTTTGTCGCGTTACTCCCTCGTTACATTGTCACGGGATTGCTATATATACATAATATATATATATATATGTATATTTATATATATATATATATATATATAGGTATACATATATAATTGACATTGTGTTTGATTCTTTGATTCAGCACACATACACGAGCGGATGAGCAGCCGTTACTTCACATCGATATGCATTGTAAATATTCACAATGTAATCCCGAGACAATATTACAATAAAAACTAGAAAGGACTAAAATATGCGATTGTGCTCCGGGGGCTTTCTACCATCTTCATGTTTTGTTATAGATCAAATAACTTCAGCGAGCAAATGTTCTTCGAGTGTTGATATGCAGAGCAACATATAGCACATCGCTGCCGCGGTTGGCGCTGCGTAAATATTGTGTAAAACAAGTTTTTGTTTGCCTCGAGAGATCGAGAGGAGTAGGTAAATGGTAACTTTCCGTGTTAAAATCACCGGCGACCCTAGATTTGGTCTAATATTGACACTGCGCGTCGAATATTGCGCGTGCAAACACTAGCGTGCGCGTGTGTGGCGTATACAAACACGGGCACGCACAGACGTATGTCATGTGCGGGAGGCGGTGGTGGGGCGGGAGCTATATCGGGCGGGCGACAGACGTCCTAGCTACACACACATAAAGATTGTGTGCATACACGTACATCGCCCGCCGCTCATCATAGCAACGTGTCAATGCATCTGGGCGCACGTGACCGCCCCTAGTCGACGCGGCCAAATTGTGGATATATAAATAAATACATATATGTCTATATATATATGTATATTTGTATTTATGCATATAAATATATATATGCGCGCGCGCGCGCGCGCGCGTGTGTGTGTGTGTGTGTGTGTGTGTGTGTGTGTGTGTGTGTGTGTGTGTGTGTGTGTGTGTGTGTGTGTGTGTGCGCGCATGTGTGTGTGTGTCT
>NW_014578301.1:57140-88218 GCF_000485595.1 Priapulus caudatus
ACACGCACGCCCATACGCGCGCAGCCACACACACGTACGCGCACACACACACACACACGCACGAAGCAAGCACACACGCACGCCCATACGCGCGCAGCCACACACACGTACGCGCACACACACACACACACGCACGAAGCAAGCACACACGCACGCCCATACGCGCGCAGCCACACACACGTACGCGCACACACACACACACACTCACGCGCACGAACAAACACACACACACACACACACATACACACACACACACTAACACACTAACACACACACAAACAAACAAACAAACAAACAAACGAGCAAACAAAAAACAATCGCATGCATTGGCGCACGCTCGTGGCGCATTGACTAATCGAATGAACACGTCCTGGCATGAACAAATCGTGCTCTCACATACATACCAGGTCCTACGTTCATGCACACATAGGTACATTACGCATGCTGCATAACAGTTGTTCTGGGGTGGCCTAGTGACTCCTAATTTGTAAGCGTGCAGAGATCGCGAATCATTCTCACAGCAGAAAAAGCACCGGGAAGGAGGCGCTATAGCACCATTGCCGCGTCATTTATCCTGTTAGAGGTACCCTAGAGGTTGGTCTCGGCGGATGCGATCCAGTTTTCATCCGTTTCACCGCGAAAATACATAAAAAGAACATAATCGATTTCATTTGCGACACGCTGCTGAGCGCAGGTGGTGATGACTTAAAATTCAGGCCTCAGCGTCCTCTTGCCTATACCTTAGCATCCCTCTCTGCATCGCAATCCGCGCTTCCCGAGAGAGGAGAAGCCCCAGGAAGGAGGCGCTAGCGCCATTGCCGCGTCATTTATCCTGTTAGAGGTACCCTAGAGGTTGGTCTCGGCGGATGCGATCCAGTTTTCATCCGTTTCACTGCGAAGCGCAGGTGGTGATAACTCAGAATTCAGGCCTCAGCGTCATTTTGCCTATACCTCAGCATCCCTCTCTGCATCGCAATCCGCGCTTCCCGAGAGAGATAGAGAACGAGAGAGAGAGAGAGAGCGAGCCAGGAGGAGAGAGAGAGAAGATACATAGTGAGCGGTAGAGGAGGAGGGAAAAGATGGACAGAGAGAGAGTGTGTGAGAGGGAAAGAAAATGCGTCAGAGAAAGAGACACACAGAGATAGAAAAATAGATAAATAGATAGATAGATAGATAGATAGATAGATAGATAGATAGATAGATAGATAGATAGATAGATAGATAGATAGATAGATAGATAAATAAATAGATAGATAGACAGATGGATGGATTGAAAGAAATAATCAAGTATAGATAGATAAATAGATAGATAGATAGCTAGATAGATAGATAGATGCCATGCCGTGGTTTGCTGCAGTAACCTGGCTGTAACCTTAGCTAATATAGAATCCTACCGTATATGAAGGGCGGGAAAGCGGTCTAAACTTCTAAACTACTATTGTGCTTTTTCAATTGTCACGCTTGCATTCTGGGTAAATTTGGCAGCCATATTTCTATGGAGCAGGGCTAGTTGAATAAGGCTGATGCTGCACTGTCGTCTGATCGACCGCCTGTGAAGTCGTGACCCGTATGTAGAACGTCCGGTGTAACGCAACATGCAGCGATTGACTGTTTAGAGAGTAAATCTTGCGAGTTTGGTCAGATGGTAAATATTCTACGAAATGCTAACCGAAAGCACGTGCGCGTAGAATCAGCATCGAGCTATTACGATAAAATAATAAGACACGATGGTCTGGAATTGCTATAGGCTATCGAACGGCGAATCACATTGATTTTATTTTGAATAATAATAATAAGAAGAAGAAGAAAATAATAATAATAGGAGTAGTAGTAATAATAATTCGTATATTTTCATTTCGTTAATCGCAGAAAATGGCTAACGCGTGAGTAATGCGCTAGGAATTCTTACACCAACCACTTGAGGTCACTCGCCGAGAGCTTCATTCCATTAGTATAGAACATTATCATGTCATGAACGTCTGCGCTGTGAAGCCGTAGCATGTACCCTATTATATATATATATATATATATATATATATATATTATATATATATATACATATATATATATATATATATATATATATATATATATATAATGTACATATAAATGTGTAATACTAATACACATCGCACATGAAAACGTTGCCTATTAAGGATTAGGATTTAGTTCAGAAATCCACTGTCACCAGCATTAAAGATGCCTTGCCGACCACATTTTTGTAACAAACCACTGTAAAAACGTAAGTAAATAACTCACAACACTAACGTTAGCTTTGAAAATAAAACTGTAAAAATATGTATCAAGCCTCTATTTGCTCAACGTAAAAACGATTCGAAAAACGCTTTTCGCCGCGGTTCTGTATCATGGCGGCAAGAGTCGACGCAGGTCACGTAACCAGCACAGCCATAGATATCATATATAACACATTTGTTTTACGATATCAAGAGTAGATAATAACACAAGAGTTACACACCCGATTCCCGCATTTTAAACCGATTTTTCTCATCAAAATTTGCCACCAATAAAGAAGCAAGTGTATACGTTCCTCAGCTTATTATGATCACTAATCACTCACCTTCGTGGTACTGATATTCGTTTACATATATTTGCTAGCGTATTGCTGTAAATTGTAATCTTGGACGAGCTGAATTCGCACAATTTACCGCTATTGTGTAGAGGTGTTAAGCCAAAATTTGAAGCTATAGTGGCGCCAATATTTAGAAACGGACTGTTTCCAAATCATTCGTGCCCAGATACTTGATTACCTGCGCGTGCGTAATGTGATGCTTACTACAAACTACTACAGAGAATATTGTTATTATTGTATTATTACTTATGTAAGATAGTATGTCACTTTCTTGTGTTGCGATCACAATAACTGAGCGCGTCTCGCGGTTCCTCACGAGATCAAAATTGTGCGAATTCAGCTCGAGCAAGATTACGATTTACAACAATACGCTAGCAAATATATGTAAACGAATATCAGTACCACAAAGGTGAGTGATTAGTGGTCATAATAAGCTGAGGAACGTATACACTTGCTTCTTTATTGGTGGCAAATTTTGATGAGAAAAATCGGTTAAAAATGCGGGAATCGGGTGTGACTCTTATGTTATTATCTACTCTGGACGATATCTATGAGCACAGCCTTCATGGCCGTTAGCGCTTGGCAACACCGCATGGCAACGAGATGGGTCACAACATCGCCGCAGAGCGGCAAAAGTAAACGCCGTTTGAAACATTCGACCCGACACTTTCACGTTGTCTAAAAGCTTCGAATGAACGTATTCGCGAGAAATTTTTTTACCTATCACCCATATAGGCAAGTAGGCCTACAAGCGTGCAATGTTAAAATAATTCATTTTTTGCCTGATTTTATGTTTGCTGCTTGCAATTTCGAGGGCGGGCACCTTTAAACTGTGACCCCTATCAGTATTATCACTACGAAACACTATTGAACTAGTAAGCGTAGTTCCACAACACGTAAAACGTATCAGCAGTGATACGTTTCTCGCGCATGTCAAATATAGACGTGTGTCCGTGCGTGCGTGCTCGTGTGTCCGTGCGTGCACGCTCGCGTGAGCGTGTGGGTGCTAGGGTGCGTGAATAAACGAGTGACGACCTCGTTGTTTCATGCAAAGCTAGCGTGACGCTCATGAAACCAATTTGTCTATGAGTGAAATTCGATTTGGTTCAGATGTCTCGGCATGACATGTGACACAAGTATTATATACAAATGACGTGGGAATCCGGCAGCTGAGTCGCCCAGGAATTAGCGCACAACATATGCAGAGAGACAGCGCAATAGAGAGAAAGGTGGGACAGGAATGACAGCGAGCGGGAAGGGAGAGAGAACGAGAGAGAATGCATGGGAGAAAGGACAGAGCTAGAGAAAGAGAGAAAGGGGGATAGGTAGAGAGAGATAAAGAGAAGGACAGAGCACGCGGTGTTAGGGAGAGGAGGGAAGAGGAGAAAGTTTGAGCAATTAAAATTGAGGAGAGAGACAGAGAGTAAGAGAGATAGGAAGAGAGGAGGAGTAGGCGAGAAGAAGAGAAAGAAGGAGAGAGAGCGCGAGAGAGAACGAGTGTGTATATTGTATATTGTATATTATATATATTAACGATATTGTATATTATATATATTATTGTTTCCTCCTCCTCCTCCTTTTCGTCGGCGTCCATTAAACAGATGGGCGATAGCGCTGCACGCCGACAGGGATGTTTAAAGGGAGAGGTGTAGAGCGACACGCGTAGATGTGTAGCAAACAGGCGGATGATATAGCGAGTACACTCTATGTATATACGCTGTTACATGGCACGGTTTGTGTAGAAACGCGACCGTTTGTTGGAAAAAGACGACTCGTGTGTTACTTATTATATACGAACGCGCTGCCCACAAGCACACATCGATACACATCTNCGAGCGTCGTTGCTAAGGCCCGTATCTAGGATTCGTAATCCCGAGCGTGACGTCAGCGTAGTTCAGCCACTCGGGGCCACAGGCAATATGAACGCACATTCACAAATCGTACCCCTCTGTTACAGTTCCACTGTTGCGACACTGTATATCAACTTTCCTTCATAAAAACCTATGTAAAAACTAACGACGAACGCTCTCGCACTCGCCGCCGCGAGTGTGCTGTGACGCTACGATAATAATATATATAGAGGATATCCTCTATATATATTATCAAGAGCAGATAAAGAAGCCTTCTTTATCTGCTCTTGATATTATTATCATAGCGTCACAGCACACTCGCCACGGCGAGTGAGGGAGCGTTCGGCGTTAGTTTTTACATAGGTTTTTATGAAGGAAAGTTGATATACAGTGTCGCAACAGTGGAACTGTAACAGAGGGGTACGGTAGTAGGGCCTATTTGTGAATGTCTGTTCATATTATTTTCAGTTTTTACTGACTCTGTCCCAAGTGCCTGTGAGGAAACCCATGCAAAAGATTCCGTCACCGGTGCGCTCTGGCAACCATAATGCACCGAGCCGAAATAATCCGCACCCGACACAGGTAACACACGCACACGCTGTATTAATTAATATTCCTCCCACCCTCTCGTATCTACTTTCACGACTATGGTAGCTATTATGGCGATTCGCAAATTTCAGCAATCGTTATTGTCCTATTATCCTTCCTATCCTTCCCATCCTTCTCTCATTGATAATCTTCTTCGTCATCTGTTTCGCGCGCGCGTGTGTGTCTGTGCGTGCGTGCGTGTGTGTACATCAGGCGTATAGATAATAGCAGGAGTTAAAAAAAAGGATAATAAAGACAAACTTTATTATTTTTATTATTTTTTGTCTTTATGAACTCCTGATAATAGCAAGAGCTAATAATTATACTACTAATAATAAAGGTATTATTAGTTCTTAATAATAGGAAATTCTAGAATATCATAGTCATGGGAATATTCGTCATCGTCTTTACACGGTGTGTGTATTTGTGTGTACATGCGTGCGTGCGTGTGCACGCGAGCACGCGCGCGTGTGTGTGCATCCGGTCTATATATAGATAATTGGGAAATCTAGATTCTATAGATTATCCTTCATAGGAGGTCCTATTTTGGGACTACATCCTGGTTAAATATATATATCAAGAGTCTATAATAGAAGACTATGGACTATTATGGACTATGGACAATTTCTATAATGGACTCTTGATATATATGTATATATATAGGAGATCCAATTTTGGGACTACATCCTGGCTATATAATTAATATTAAAAATATACATTTTCATTATGTTTTCTATTGGAATTTAATGAATTTCATTATTATAGCATTTCCATGACAAATATATTATAGGATTTGCTATTATCTATATATACTCCTACACACATGTGCTTAATCACGTAGACATGCATGCCCGCACGCACATGCACAGAGAGAGAGAGAGAGAGAGAGAGAGAGAGAGAGAGAGATGAGAGAGATAGAATGAGAGAAAATGAGAGAGAGAATGAAAGAGAGAAAGGGGAATAGAGCTAGACAGACAGACAAAGCAAGAGAATCACGGATCATGGCGCTGACCAGATTGCTAGCGACGTAATACAACTTTGTTGCCTCGTTACCATGGAGAAGAAGATCAAAGGCCGATGCCGGCAGCGGTTACGTAATCACCCACGCGCTCGAGGGAAGGGTTGATATCTAATCGCCATATAGGCCCTATGTCGTCCGCTATATATGCCCGAATCTAGTTTTCTTCCATTGAAAATGCGCCCGTCATTTGGCTCGTGCGTACGTAAGAACTCGGGAACTACGAAATAAAGGTCAGATATAACAGTAGCCTTCCGCCAATTGTTCACCAACATTGCACTATTTCGTCTCTGGAAAAGGCCTTCTTTTGAATTTTTTTTACGGTAAAATTCGACATTAGAGTGCCCTAATTTTATATTATGTACGCGAGGTTGGTGTCTCGTAGACGTCTAGAAAGCATGAGAAGTGAGATTAGGCGTGTCGCGTAATTGTGACATCCTGTAAAGTGGCGTAGCCATGGTGACAGGTCCGCCGTTTTCGTGTTTGAAATGGCATTTGACTACTTTCTAGAAATGCATATCATTTAGCGGCAAAAGTTTCGAGCGGAGACCTTGAATCTGTGGTTATTTCGCATGAATAAAGTGTATGCGACAAAACTCACTGATTACGTTTAATTAATTTCTGTTTGATGCTTATTTAGGCCTGCTGCCTAGGCATGCACGCCCCTTACTGCTGTACAACAGCTAAACCCTGCCGGTAACGTTTATGATGCTGTCCTAACGCTGTCATCTTGGTTGACGTTGCGCATCGCACGTGATCGAGTTTACGCCGTTGAGAAACAAACGAACGACATTCAAATCCAGAGAATTCCGCTGATTAAACGTCTCGTAAATAATGTTAACAAGACTGCTGAAAGAATTTAACCTTACTAACAAAAACAGCATCATCTGTTAAATAACGCGTATCCGCTAAAAAAAAAACGATTAAAGACGGTCAGATATTGTAAGAAACGCTGAAAAACAAGCGAACAGCCTTCAAATCGAGCGGGTGCCGCTACAAATATCGTCTTTAAACTCTCCACGTTGTGCACGGGTATTGCTCTAGTGAAGATTAAACGTTTATTGGCGAATGAATCGAATCAATCACTTGTTTTATTTATAGAGGAGATATATCTCTATGCTCAAGCCAAAAAATTTCATGAAATTTCCAGCACCTAATCATGTTACGACACAAATTTTGAATTTTTATGTAAAAATGGTATTTTGGATATTTCTCAACTACCAGAAAGAGTAAGGATACAAAATTTTTGCCACATGTTAAGCACAATATGGACCAAAATAGCGCGTCAAGATTTTTCTTTAATTTTCATATTTACCGAGAAAACTCGAAAAAACTGCTTAAAAATCAAGTTGTGTGTTAAAATAGAAAAATTTTAGCGAATAAAGAGGCATAACTAATAAAGTACGGCACTTAATAACAATCCCTGACGCCTTTTTTACCACAATATGTTACCATTAAAACGAATGTAAAATTAAATTAATCCGAGTTGTAATCACAGAGAAATATCCATTTATACATCGGCTACTATGTCAGAAATCGAAACGGAGAAATCAGCGTTTTTCTATTTTTCACAATGAGTGACCGCCTGTGTGCAAAATGGGTGAACGTATGTGATATATCTATTGTTAGTACTTACTGCGACATATCCATGACTAACTGACACTACTAAATTGGTAAAATGTTCTATGCACCTTAAATTGAGAAATTCTGAGAAATTACGAGGTTACCATCGCAGAACGCGCGAACTCCGCTCATCCTGACGTCACAAAGCTAATACGTCAACAAACGCGCGCGATGTACCGCACTATAGTAAGGTGTGTTGCGAGGTGTTAGAACTATTTTGGGCGTGGGATACTTGTTGGATCACTAGCAGATGTACATCAATGTACATGAATACATGTAATGACAGCTGTAGCAGGGTTGACGCTTAATGATACCGGCTTAGTTAATATCGGGGTTGTATCATGTCTCTGACGTCATAATGACGTCAGCCGCTGCTTACTACACATGTACGCGGGCAAGCAAAAACGCTCTGACAGTTCACATGTACCGTTATATGGAGAAATTAGCATGTACACAGGTGGCACATATAGTGTTAGCCATCGAATAAGGTTGAAAACGAAAAATCGATGAAATTTCATGCACAACGTGGAGAGTATCCTTATAAAAAAGGAAAAAAAAGGAAAAAAAGAACATCGTTCGAATTACGCGAGGCCCTTCAAAAAAAGTGAGCGCTGCTGTGATATTCCCGACAGAGGCGCCACACTTGGATATATTGTATAGATCAGTGGCTGCGACATCAATGGCTGCAGTGTGATGCTCCAGTATTCCGCCACGCTTTCGCAAGATGAAAGAAAAATACGGATTGCCAATATAGGCTATGTAATCATTGCTATTAGGGAATTTGGCGAGTCGACTGATAGAACAAATAGATCCTGTTAAGGCCGGCTAATTATTGTAATGCGGACGAGTCAACGCTACAGTCATAGCTGTGCTAACGTGTGACTTTTGTATGAGACATGTACGCGAATTAGAAATTAAGACATGGAGAGACAGATCGATCCACGAAGAAACGGCCATACAACCAGAACCGTGTGTGAACGCCAGCCTGGACAGGTTAGGAAACACACATACGACACGCACACACACGCGCGCGCGCACGCACACACACACATATATATACACACACAAACGCGCGCACACACACATACTCACACACACACACACACACACACACACACACACACACACACACACACACACACACACACACACACACACACACGACACACACAGAGAGAGAGAGAGAGAGAGAGAGAGAGAGAGAGAGAGAGAGAGAGAGAGAGAGGGGAGAAAGAGAGAGAGAAGAGAGAGAGAAGGGAGAGAGAGAGAAGAGAGAGAGAGAGAGAGAGAGAGAGAGAGAGAGAGAGAGAGAGAGAGAGAGAGGGAGAGAGTACTCTAGCGAGGAATGCCTTGTTAATTTCACACAGACACCACTAGGTAAAGTCGTGTGGTGACACTAATATGCGAGCATTGTACCCATTAACATTGTAACATAATTGATTCGTGCAATTTTAATGAATCCACCATTTCATACTACATAATTTATGAAGAGTTGGTCTCAATCCATTTTCAACGATTAACACACTTGAACTTGCCGCGCTTACTAATTCAATCCATCATTCATGCAATTCTTGTTTTTATGAGTAGGTACACATAAAAAAAGAGATACACCACGTTTGAGAACTTGCCACTGATAAGTCGGTCATATATATAATAATAAAATATATAATAAATAACCACACTGCTACTGTGCAGCCAATTCCTTAAGAACGACTTCTCTATCTATAACAGATCATCGGTTTTCACGCGCTAGAGACAAGAACAGCGGTGTTGCAGCAAGCGCATTGTGGAATCTCACACATACTGCATGAAGCTATCCTACTAATTGCTATGCAAGATGGCACACCAGAAAGCTGATCATCAGAAAGATTTGAAAGCCAGACTTCGGTGGGAAAGAAAAAAAAATAGCATAGAGACCGTGCGTTCAACCTTGACAGATGCTAAGCTGACGTCATAGCACGTGACTAGTAGCATGTGGTGGTACGGGGTTTCATCTTCGAATTTTCTATTAATTATGTGATGCGCTTGCTGTAAAAAAGCAATTAGGAAAGCACCATATTATATATATATATATGCGCGTGTGTGTGTGTGTGTGTGTGTGTGTGTGTGTGTGTGTGTGTGTGTGTGTGTGTGTGTGTTTATATATAGGAGCTAATATATATATATCAAGAGTACATAATAGAGAAGATGTATGACACGGTTTTAACAGTTCTGCATAGTTTTCAACTTGTAAATATTCTATTCATATGTGAATAAATAATATTCAAACATTTACCTTGACATCTGCATGCCGGATCAACGCGCGAAGCGCGACAGGCGCCACGCAGTGTGGCCAACAATGACTTATGGCTGGCCCTTACTTAAAAACATTCACGAATCCCTTCGGATAGGATAAAGCCGTATAATCGGTCAATTGCGCAGTTTCTGGCCATTGGAGAAGCCTTCGGCTATACACGTAGGGCGAGATATAAATCCAATGTGGTATTTCGTTACTTTGTTTGGTTTGCGCGTTTTCGTTTTTCTACTAAAGCGATTTCTAATTTAATTTTATTTAACGCCCTGAAGTTATTCTCGTACATATCGCGGCCCCTAGATCGCGCCACGAGGCTCCTCTTGGAGGGATTTCGCACAAAAATTTCCTGAGACTGCCCGGGTCCAGAGTTTCACACCTTCACTAACTATAACTTTAGTGTAGCGAAACAGACCTTGGCCCGAATTAACCTCCGTACCAGTCAACGGAATCGTGACGTTCGCGTTTCATTATCGGTAGCCATCTTTCCTTCCACTTATGAACCTGATGACCCCCGCGCTCAGCTTCCTCCCTCAGACTCTAGCCCGTTTCTGCCGTTTTGACATATACCAGCCACGGCAAGAAGATCAACGCGCCGCACGTACAGCACACACATCGATCATCAGTTCTCGTTAGACTGAGCCACAGCGGCAACTAGAGACGCGTGTACAAATGGCGATTGCGCCAAAGATGCGCTTGTTTACCCGACCGCACTACTACTACTCACAGTACTATAGTAGTATACTACTAAGTTACCAGCACTACTATACTAGTACAGTAAACTACGCAGGACCGCAGAGCTAATAGTAATAGTAAATAATGACTAACTCGCTTAACTAGTATTAACTACTTATAATAATGACGAAACCCTAACCATGATTGATAAACCCTAACCTATTATATTGATTAAATTGATATTTTAGATTGATGTATAATGACATTGGTTTTATGGCCCATGCATCACATCTGGGGCCATACACTAATATGGAGCCATGTTCCTATCCGAAACCACTATACTACTAGACTACTATAACGACTAGCAAGAATACGCCTCTTGCTAGGGTTAGAAACCCCTAGGCATACAGACACAGGCACTTGAACGCGTTTCAAAAAATACAATGCTAATCTAATAATACGAAATCTATTACATACGGAAATTGTTATGTTTCTAGTAAGGCCTACTCCTTCAGAAGGTTGGCGAGGTGCAAACGGCTATATATAGACTAGGACTCGCTCCCACCATCGAGTTAGGCGCATTGAGTGACGTAAAGTAAGCCGAGCGGTGCGAAGAGAGTGCAGTCTACTGGCTATAGGCGCGGCAGCCGGGCGCACTGCTTTCAACTCCCGTACGAGCCTCGCCATGGAACTGTTGCAAAAACGTTGCAGGCGTTGGCGCGCGAAGAGCGCCGTAGGTGTTTGCGTTGATATTCTGACCAGCTGTTTCCAATTACTGGGGCAAGTTCGCGAATGTCAGATTTCTTAACAAGTCTTCCTGTGATGTTTCGCGTCACCACAGCCGGTTACGAAGCAGATTTACTCGGTTTCAGTTGTTATAGGCAAGTCACACTGTGACGGTCCAAATGTCTACGCCTCTGTGTCCCCACTAAAATTGCGGACTGTTCGCATGTGCAGCTTATGGATCCGAGCGCAACCGCCAATTCATTCGGGCACGTGATCCATAGCCTGCCAGCGCTGCATACTGTCGTAGGACGTTGCGCGGTCGCGTGCGCCTTGCCGCGAAACTGCGCGAAAGATCTTGGCGTTCACGCGCAATTGGGATCAACATCTCCTTTCGGCAACGCTTCTCTATAATCCCGTCTGCATCTGGTTTTCGTCTCAGGGTTCTCTCCTTAATTCATATGACACCGATAAATTTACCTGGAAAAAATCGTATGTGTTAAAAAAAAGTATTTGAATAACGACAGCGGTTTCGCAACGAGTTTCAGCTGCATGATGCATTTTTAGACCAAACTCGTGATATAGAGATTAGTGTTCTATTGTCCTATGACGGTAGACGCTGGGGGCCGTAAAGAGAATCAGTTTGCTACTAGCTGGCCGTGAAGCACATTTATTTTTAGCATACGTTGAAACGCTGCACGGCTGAATACAATTCGATGGCCTAATATCCTTACACGGCCTCAAAGTTCCGACGTCATAGACAATAGAACACTAATCCTGATGTAAAGTTTATCTAAAATCATGCATCCATGCGTGAAAACTGTGCGAACCGTCGTCGTATTCAAATAAATTTTTGGAAGGAACACCATGAACGATTTTCAGGTAAATTTGTGGTTGCATATGATTAAGGGAGAATCATAGACGAAACAAGGTTATAGTTTGAATATATTTATTCACATCATTGATAGATGATATTCTACTAAGTTGAAAACTATGCAAAGACAAGCTGTTAAAAAGCCGTGTCATACCTTCTCTATTATCGTATCTTGATATATATATATTATAATACCTAATAAATACCAACGATCTATAATAGGTATTATTAGGCTCTGATATATATATATACAACACACATAACACACGCACGCACGCAACGCGCACAAACGACACGTTTACCACATGACAAGCACACATACACAGCACCGCACACGACGCCACACCAAGCTACGCCGCGCGTGTATGTATGTGGGACGCGATAAGGTTTAGCGCATCCAATCGCATACTAAATACGCCGGGTAATATATTCTACGTTATTTCTCCGTCACCCCGCCAATACGTACAGACCGCCGACTGCGCGGCAAACCATCCGACGTGTATGGTGGCGCCCGTGGACAAAAATCAGAATACAGACTACAATATATATGCCGGCCGCATATAATCGACCAATGAAGCCGAGGAATTATATGCCCGCATATAATCGAATAGCTGCATTATATGCCCGCATATCAATCGCGCAGCCAATCAATGCAAAGGAATTAGTCCACTCATAAATAACTTCCGTCCCGTTTTGAACGGCATTCCGTCCCAAAATCAAAGGAATTATGTCCACCATAAATAACTTCCGTCCCCGTTTTACACTTTACGTCCCCGATTTTACAATATGCAGTAATGTAATTGGGAGCTGGTATCCGGCCTCACGCTCCTGCTACACAATGTACGTACACGCTCTGCGACGACGTTCGGTCCGACGAACCAGTCTAGCCAGACGTGAAAATCTCGAGCGGGCGCAGCTCGATAGCATAATTTGCAAGCGCTAGGCAATACATGCCATTACATTGTATTCAAGGAACCAGACCAATGCGTCTAGGACGGTCCAAAACGGGGACGAAGTTATGTTTATGTGAACCATAATTCGCTTGATTTTTGGGAACGGAAGTGTCAAAACGGGGACGGAAGTTTATTTATGGTGGACATAATTCCTTTTGATTGATTGGCTCCGATTATATGCGGGCATATATTCGATTATATGCGGGCATATATTCCTGGCTTCCATTGGTCGATTATATGCGGCAATATAATATCGAGTCATGTATTCATTGATTTTTGTCCAACTGTGTGCCAACCATAGACGTGCGTTCACCTATCTACAACATACATCAAGAAATTCTCTAGGAAACCCAGCAGGCACTTGGACAGAGTTCAGTAAAAACTTGAAAATAATAGAACGCACATTCCAAATCCGTACCCCTCTGTTACAGTTCCACTGGTGCGACACTTTATAATCAACTTTCCTTCATAAAAACCTATGTAAAAACTAAACCGACGAACGCTCTCGCACTCGCCGCCGCGAGTGTGCTGTGAGGGCTTACGATAATAATAATATAGAAGGAGTATCCTTATAATATTATCAAGCAGGCCAGATATAAGAAGCCTCTTTATCTGCTCTGATATATTATCGATAGCGTCACAGCGATGCACCACTTCGCCACGGCGAGTGAGGGAGCGTTCGGCGTAGTTTTTAGCATAGTTTTATGAAGAAAGTTGATATACAGTGTCCAACAGTGGAACTGTAACAGAGGGTTACGGTAGTAGGTGCTAATTTGTGAATGTCTGTTCATATTATTTTCAAGTCTTTAACTGACTCTGTCCAAGTGCCTGTGAGGAAACCCCTGCAAAAAGATTCCGTCAGCCGCTGCGCTCTGGCAACCATAATGCACCGAGCCGAAATAAATCCGCACGCGACACCAGTAACACACGCACACGCTGGTATTAATAATATTACCTCCACCCTCTTCGTATTTCCAATTCTCACGACTATGGTAGCTATTATGGCGAATTCGCAAATTTCAGGCATCGTTATGTCCTATTGATTCCTTCCTATCCTTCCATCCTTCTCTCATGAAATCTTCTTTCGTCATCTGGTTCGCGCGCGCGTGTGTGCTGTGCGTGCGTGGCGTGTGTGGTACATCAGGCTATAGATAATACAGGAGTTAAAAAAAAGGAATAATAAAGACAAATTTATTATTTTATTATTTTTGTCTTTATGAACTCGCTGATAAAGCAAGAGCTAAAATTATAACTACTAAATAATAAAGGTATATTAGTTCTTATATAATAGGAAAATTCTAGAATATCATATACATGGAATATTCGTCATCGTCTTTACACGCGTGTGTGTATTTGTGTGTACATGCGTGCGTGCGTGTGCACGCGAGGCACGCGCGCGGTGTTGTGCATCCGGTCTATTATATAGATAATTGGGAAATCTAGATTCTATAGATTATCCTTCATTAGGAGGTCCTATTTTGGGACTACATCCTGGTTAATATATATATCAAGAGTGCTATAATAGAAGACTATGGACTATTATGGACTATGGACAATTTCTATAATGGACTCTTGATATATAGTATATATATAGGAGATCCTAATTTGGGACTACATCCTGGCTATATAATAATATTAAAAATATACATTTTCATTATGTTTTCTATTGGAATTTAATGAATTTCATTATTAAGGCATTTCCATGACAAATATATTATGGATTTGCTATTATCTATATATACTCCACACACACTATGTTTAATCACGTAGACATGCATGCCCGGCACGGCACATGCAAGAGAGAGAGAGAGAGAGAGAGAGAGAGAGAAGAAGAGAGAAGAGAAGCAGAGAAGAAGAGGTGATTTTTTAATTAACTTCCCCTCACCCGCCGTCACAAATATGAAAGAAGACGTTAAGAATATACGTAAGCGGTTCGTGATACTGCGTTATTATAAGGTATACGTATACGTACGTGCGGATGGTTTCACCAAGCTACCACATAGCTACGCTACAGGGAGTCCGAACTTGTTGCTAACATCATATCAGAAGTCAGATAATAGGGAAAATTAATAATATATAATAATTTAATAATTAATAATAACAATAATAATTCCTTATTATCTACTTCTGATCATATATAATATAATATATATTACATATATATATATAATATGATATGTAATATAATATATCAAGAGCTAATGAGAGGTATTATAAACTCTTGTTATTATGTACGGCTTTACGAACAGACTCGAGCGTTGGATATGAATGTAACAATAATTATTGCCTGCCGGTGAAACTTTGTATCGAGGTTCTATTTTCGCTGTACACGTGCTAAACACATGCGCAAAATGGGCACCGCACTTAGAAAAAAAAATTCAAAATTCACACGGCGTGTTTTTATTAGTTTAAGATCTACATTTCCGATCATCCGGTCAGGAACGTAGTTCAGAAATGTGAGAAAAAAACGTTTTCATTTTAAAGCCTGAGATACGGTAGAGAAATTAGGTGGCTTACTCTGCGAATATATACCCGCATCAGTCATGACACCGGCGATATCCACTCGGACTGAAGCAACCTTTCCTTATGTAACTAGATTGAGAAGATAAGTGCTGTCACAGCGTGACAACCATCTGCGTCCCTCTGGCAAACCAAAGCGATATGCGTAAATGCATTAAAATGCCGATGTCAGTCGAACTGATGAAGAGTCGATCGCACTAGGCGCCGCAGCGTCGTTCTGACAGCGTCGGCAAAATATATCCTCAGGTTACTGTCCTGTATATATGGCGCTTGTTAACGCTTCCTATGTATATATATATATATATATATATATATATATATATATATATATGCGTGTTTGCGCGCGCGCCGCGCGCGCGTGTGTGTGGTGTGTGTGTGTGTGTGTGTGTGTGTGTGGTGTGTGTGTGTGTGTGTGTGTGTGTGTGTGTGAATGCGCCGCGCGTGTGTGTGTGTGTGCGTGCGTGTGCGCAGCGCGGTGTGTGTGTGCGTGCGTGCGCGCGCGTGTGGGTGTGCGTGCGCGCGGTGTGGGTGTGCGTGCGCGCGCGCGTGTGTGTGTGTGCGCGCGCGTGTGTGTATTGAGCTGTTGTGACAATTCTTTCCTTCTTATACTAACAACCAACTGACTGGGAGGAGGTGTATTGTGTTACTGCGGTGACCTCTTCTACTAGCTAGCAGTCGCCATCTCCGGGAAAAGTACTCGGGATTTTTTGTAGTCGTAAAACAATAGCGCCCCTGGCGGACACCCTAAGCACTGACATTTGCCGTGTCACGCACGCAGAAGTGATAATGACGCAGCAATGACGCAGCAAATGACGAAGAATGACGCAGCAAAAACTCACGTCGACTTACATACGAGTCTTACACGGATGTATTTTAAGGCAAGTCGTGCTCGGGTTTCCACCCATTCTCCTAACCTGGAATTCGCCCCGTGCTTCCACGTTATGCCTACATCTATGTTCGCTGCAACCTTATTCTCCCCTCCCCCTCCCCCTCCTCCTCGGCTGCTTAGCTTGATCTAATAGAGCGATGTACAGTCTACGGAGGGCTTCAGCTTTTGAACAATGCTAGTATGAAAAGTATTGCATTACAATGACAACCGTCAAAGTGACATTGAGCTTCTCTCAAGTAGGCTCAGTTTTGATCCAGTGCCCATCGATGATTCGCAGCTGAATGCGCGGGCTGTGTACTGATGAGGTTAGAGTCCAGGGGTAATATAATACCTGTATGTATATCAAGAGTCCATAATAGACAATTTTCTCTTATGAACTCTTGATGTATATGTAATATATGCGTAATTAGCTCTTGTCAGAATGCATATTCTTATACTTTGCTGGAGGAAACGTTTGCTGTGTTACATATGCCACTCAATTGTTGTTAGATGTGTGGTAATCTTATAGGCGTAAAGAAGTACCGAAATAGAGAAACGTCGAGTATGAGTATGAAGACGTAGGGAAGGATCGACTTTGGATGAACTTACATGTATTCGTAGCAACTGTAAATGCCTAATATCGTTACTGTAAAGGTTGCTCGTAGATATCCCAGCCGTTTCTCATCCCGACCGCGGCTGTCACTCTCCGTTTTACCGCCAGACGCCGCCACCTTAGACTGTCCGCGTCCCGAGGATATAAGCACTCGTTAGTGCGCCGTGAGATGTAAGCGCCAGTCTAAGAACAAGCGTGATTCGACGTCGTCTTCAGGCGTCAGTCGATGAAAGTTTGCTGGTGCTACGCACCTGAGAGCGAAGCAGCGTTGACACTATGAACTGGAATAACCAAATAAAACACGGACTAAGCACGTAGATGGTGCAAAACGCACCGCCGACTATTATAGCGCTAATTACAGTCCGTAGCAAAATACACGGACCCCCACGTACTAACCACGGACTGCTAATGCAGGACTGCCAATTAACAATGATCTAATCTTAGAGAGTCCGAGATTAATTTTACGTTCAAAGTACGCGAATTTCGCCACACGCGTGTGTGTGTGCAATTGCGTGTGCGTAAGTGTATGTATGTGCATGCTGAGTGTATGTGCGAGTACGTATACATGCGTTGATACATAAGAGAGATCGAGTTGAGTGAAAAAAACACAGAGACGGAGAGAGAGAGAGAGAGAGAGAAAGAAAGAGAGAGCTAGAGAGAGTGAAAGAAAGAGAGAGCTAGAGAGAGAGGGGGGAGATAGGAGAGAGAGAGTGGGGAGAGGCAGAGAGAGAGAGAGAGGGAAAGAGAGAGAGGGAGAGAGAGAGAGAGAGAGAGAGAGAGAGAGGGAAAGAGAGCGAGGGAGAGAGAGAGAGAGAGCGGGAGAGAGAGAGCGAGGGCGAGACGCGAAACGAATAGGGAGTTGAATGGATAATATCAATACAAAAAATATAAAAACCCGTCTCGTGATGAAAGCTATCGGCATTAGTTTGAGCGCGCAGTATTTTCAACTTCGCTTTAGAAGGTTTAATGCTTCACAATTTCTATATCTCCACAGGCTATCCGCTAAAGCTTCTTAGCAGCATGAATATATGTGTGTGCATCGCCGACCTGGGGCCCGTCAGAAACAAAATTAGCTTCTTAACATTAACTTCCACTCGTTAACCGTTGACAGAAATATCGTAATGTTACGAGTACGAAAAATCAACGCAAATATTCTCTGTAACATTATGAGAACCCAGACCAGAACACTAAAGCTAAAGTCACACAAGCCTCCCGACCGGGCCGCGACGCTGCCGGATGCTGATCGGGAGTGAGATTCCTTGTTGGCTCCTGGACGGTCCGGCGCCGGTCCGCGGGTGGTCCGGTGGGTGGTCCGGGGCTGTCCTTGATGTCCGGTCGCAATTCACGGATATCGCCCGGAAGTTTTAAAACTGTTTAAAATTGCGGGGTGATCCTGGGACGGCGCGGAAGTTTTCTACCATCCGGGGTGGTCTGGACGGTCCGTGCGCGTCCGTGTGCGTCGGGAGGTCCGGGCAGTCGGCGTAGTCAGTCACAGCGTAGTGGCACCGTGTTTGAACCGGCCCATCCGTGCGCCATCCGTGTCGTTTTTTGTCTTGACTGATACATACATGATCACGATACATAGCCACAACGCATCATCACTGACATACACTTATCATTCACTTTATCACATATACTAGACATGAATCAACATCCTAACTAAATACATGATACATTACTCTATCAATATTATGACTACTATCAACACTACTAGTCAAATACTATTCTCAAATACATGTCAAATACTAGTGTGTCATTAACCGTGGATACGCATAGATTTCCTGCTTTCAGATCAGTGATCAATACAATACTACATACATACATTCCATACATTACATAATACTATACACACATTACATTACATACATACATACATACAATAACATACATTACATTTACATACGATATCATACAATACTATAATATTCTCAACATATTCATACTGCCGTACATAACACTAGCACTTCAGTGAACTACTAACGAATTACAGTAATGCCATTACAGTACATACCTAAATCAACGGATAACATTTATGAACTACGATTTGACATGCTAACATAAT
The DNA here is from genome assembly GCF_000485595.1 of Priapulus caudatus. NCBI lineage: Eukaryota > Metazoa > Priapulida > Priapulimorpha > Priapulimorphida > Priapulidae > Priapulus > Priapulus caudatus. The sequence continues at coordinate 76,388 of NW_014578301.1, forward strand.
AGTGTAACATAAATATCCAATACATACATTTACATTACATTATCCTCAACATAACAAGTCATACATAGCACTCACGTACATAAAGTGAGCGATACATACTATATCAACACAGAGTAAACATACAATACATTAGACATACAAGCTCAAGATACCATACATGACTCAATTACCAATTAACATACTACACTACCTACGATCAGACAAATGCATTTGACATTACCGATACTTAACATTACCATACATATACATAGAGCAATACACTAACGATCACAGTGACAATCATACAGAATACATAGATAGCATCACACAATACACTACATACATTGACAGTACAACAGTCTACATAGCGAGTGAAAAACAGTAACAATACATACATAACATACATTCAGTAAACACTACAATAACCTACATGACATTCGATCATCACTACTATTCCAGCTCATTTTTGTTTATATTTTTTTTTTCTTATATATGCTCTTTTCTTGTTTTTTTTTTTTTTCTATACAATACATATACATACTCAGTATACATACATAATATACGATACATACTATACATACAATAACATAACCCAGTACAAAGTACATACTCTACATATAATACATATACATACTTTTCATACATATTCATACATTACATACAATATATACATATCATACCTACAATACATAACATACATACATACATACATACATACATACATACATACATAACAATACATAACATTCATACATTACATTACATACATACATACAACATACATACAAAATACATACATACATACATTACATACCATACATACAATACATACATACATACATAACATTACAATACATACATACATACAACATACATACATACATACATACATACATACATATCATACATAACATAACATACATATCATAAATTTAATATATACATACATACATATCATAACATACAATAACATACAATACATACATAACTATATTATACAAATACATTTACATACATATACCATATCATATCTATCCAATAAAGGAGAATACATAGTGCATATCTATAAATATCATATCTAATAGCATACATTACAATATTAATATGGATGTAATATGTGAAGCCACATGCCACAACATACATTATTTTTCCGTCCAGATTAATTGTTCTTAAATTCATTACACCACGCTAACATTACAGACGGACGGGTTTAGATATCAGCCTATAGAAATACAACATAACGATAACGATACATACATAATTTAACATACATACAAATTAACATACATATTTCATACATACATACATAATACATACAATATGCATAAATCATACCATACTTACGAGTACCGATTACATACATACCCACTTACCCTGACAATTACTTATACATACATACATTTACACTAAGATACTACATACAATACATAAACATACATACATACTGACAGTAACATACATAGTATCATTATCATATCATAAACAATACAAATACCAATTTACATATGCATACGATACATACATACATACATCACATACATACAACATAACAGTACATACATACATAGCATAATATACCACTAAGCAATACATAACGATACATAGTATTATTTATATGCATACATACATTACCATACATACATTACATAAAACAAATACCCAACACAATACAGGAGTTATAACAATACAGTAAGATACAATACATACTACATAACGATACAGTGAGCGTCATATTTGCATTCACAATAAACATACAACATACATAAACATACAAATACATTCCAGACATACATACATACATAAAATACATAATATCATAACATAGCATACGATACAGTACAATCATAAACATTAGCGATTACATTACATACATTTAGATACATAGTTCTAACTACAATACATACATACAATACTATACTATACATTAACAGTACATACATACATACATTAATACATTACATATCGATACAATACAATACAACATAGCAATGAAAGATAGACATCAAAATAAGTGCCATAGCATGAACATAACAATACACTAGCTATACATCCAACTACATAGCAAGTACCATACGTAACATACCATATGTCATACATACATTACATACATGCATACGATCATACACTACATACATAAGCATAAAGTACACTACATACATTATTGGCGAGGTACATACAGTTAACACTCAGGTACATAACAAAATACATACCACTACAATACATTTTATACACTACCAATACAAATTATTCACTCACCTACACATACCATAACATTACATACAATTACATTAGACCATACATGTCATGCCATAGCATTGCAGTTATGACCATAAATACAACCGTACACAACCACATACATAGTCAATATCTTATCGTATAATGATGTTACTTTATAGCTAATAGCTTATCGTTGAGACGCGAGGCTTTCCGGGTACGGTACCGATATAGGTTCGTGTGTACTCGAGGTGCAGTAGAATCGATACCGGGGACCGGTCGGTTGCCGAGTCCGGTCGGACGAGTCTCGGTGTCGCATTGCCTGGATGGATACCTGCTAGCGAATCCGGCCTATCAATGTTCGTCGCCAACCACATCCTTGCGCAAATGGTCCGTAGGCGTGGCGTCGATCGAATGGGCCGGGGTCATTCCGTAGTGTCGTGATTAAATCCAGTGTGTTCTTCCGTGCTAGGTCCGCACGATGCCGGCCAAGAATAGAAGTCGCTTTTTTTCGACAGCTCTCCGCATAATTTATTACACCCCGATCGCATCGTCGAGAAATTTATGAAATTTTATCGATGTCCTGAGGAAAGATCCTGCCCCATCCTAGAGTAAGGAATCAATAGGACACGTTCGGCCCCTCTAGTGGGTGACTTTAGTGCTATTAGTATTTTATTCTCACCATAATATAAAGTAATATATATTTAAATTAATGAGAGTTGATCAATGTGTTATATTCTCGAAAAAACATCTGTCAAAAAATCAATTTTAATTTATCTAACGATCAATAAGAATCAAAGCAATACATTGACAAATGGACGTATATACACTATGGCATTTATGTATCTACTTGTTTTAATATGTGTGATTTGACCATTAATCGCTTCCTTTTTAAACGACTCTCGGTCTGGCTAATGTTAGTCCAGAGGTGTGAGAATTGTGTGATTGCTTGTGCAGAAAGTAAATTAATGGCGACCGCGTCGATTATTCATTTAAATATATATTTATATCGTGGCCTACGTCGGATTAAATCATGCCGGACCCATAAGATTACTGATGAGCGATTCTTGTGCTACAACTAATGTGTATGAATCCTCTCCCAGATTTATGTCTGATCGATTCATGCTTTATCCATGATCAGCCAGCCTAGGGGTGGGTCCGTGGTGTAGAATAAATTATGACAGTTCCATGTTATCGTAAAGTTTGCTCGAGCATACGATGTGTTTCAGTCAACGCTTACTCTTCGTAAGGCATATAACAATTCATCAAGTTTATCGTAGCATTAACATTAGCATTAATTGTTACGATATTATCTAACAACGGGCCCCTGTTCTTCTAAACTCTTTGTATAATGGTCCGAACAAAAATCTTATTCTGGCAATATAGTCGCCGTTCTTAATGGATTTAAAATTTCAGTCGCATGTGTTACGCGCCGCAAACGGGATGATAAGGAGGTGATAACACAACCTATATGATTTCTATTTAACGCTAACAATAGAATGATAGCAGGCGTATCCGACTGCTAGCGCTCGGTAGCTATATCAAGAAAACTTATTCGAGCGAAATATATTATGTGGATGTGGTACAACATATACAATTCAAATATTAATAATCAAAGAGCTAATAATAATGCATCATTAGCCCTTAGTATATATATATATATATATATATATATATATATTATATATACTAATAAAGTTATATTGCCTCGGCAAATATTTATCATTTATTAGCGAGCTGCAACCATACGAGCCTAGATTAAATTCATACGAGAGGCGCCGGTCATCGTCAGGTTTCGTTTTTCCGCAATTTGTGCGCCTACTGTCGCTGTCTATCCACGTCCAGTCTGTCCGCAGGGTTTGTGCTGCTGGCTGCTGGTCCATGTCTGGTCGTTATACTAGCCTTTGCTTTTGATTTAAGTGAACTTCCTAGCAACAATCTCATCTGTTACTGGACATTGAGCCAAGTCTGATCCAGAGGCTGTGAACGGGCAATAAAGTTTGAGAAGAGAACTATACGGCCGGCTAGCATAAAATTAAATCTGTGGGTTTGTAGATCAAATTGAAGTTGTAAATGTTGGTTGGTGATCAGCTAGAAGTGGTAAATTAAATGCGAGTGTGCAGTCGGATATATTAAAAAATCAACTTTAATGATTTTCAGGTCACGCAGCAAGCAGGAGTAAGCTGTCTGTTTCTCTCTCCCCTCTCCTCTTCTCTTCTTTATATATGTATATATATATATATATTTCTATCTCTATCTCTATCTATATCTATATCTATATATCTGTCTCTCTCTCTCTCTCTCTCTCTCTCTCTCCGTAGAAGTATCGCTCGCGCAGTGACATGTGTTTGCTCTCTCTCTCTCTCTCGCTCTCAGTCCCATCATCTCTCTTCCTATCTGTAGCTGTTTTCCTCTCTCTCCCGATTTCTCTCTTTCAGCTGCTCTGCCCCTCTCTCTCTCTCTCTTTGGCCCCTCTCTCTAGCGTTCTCTCTCTGTCTCGCCTGTCTTTCTCTCTCTTTCTGTCTGCGTTCGTCTACATATGCTGTGACACTGATTTGTAAGAAGGCTGTATTATAGAGCCTCACCACACACATGCCCGCATTTATGTATGCGTAAGATGCGCTGAATTCACAAACGCAAGCAACGCCGAATATATAAATAACTAACTAAATTATATATATATATATATATATGTATAGATAACCTAAATACATGGCTGGCGAATAAACACCGGTGTATTCGTTGCTTACTGATATGTGACATACTATACACGTTACCAGTACGTATATAGTTTTACGCTGCAGTACAGCTATAGTTCCTGCATGCACGTATGCTAGAGCGCTGACATTATTTATTGTTATTGAGTTGTATCTTACAAGCCGCGCGCGTGAAAAAAAACGCTGGCTCAGTTTTGATTACGCTCTCGGGTCCCATTCACGAGACGCAAATTGAATTCAAACCTAAACTTTAAAAGCGGCATGATGTACGTGCAAGATCACATGCACGCGCATGGGGAAACGGCGTGCGGATATAGACAGTCAACCCTGCATATGAGGAAGATAATATGAGGAACCTATGCATGAATAAAGAATTATGGGCCACAGTGCTTTATGGGCAGGTGTCCGTTCAATAACGATGGCTTTGAATTCTATAATTGCATTTAAAACGTAAACATTGCCCCTTCCAAACAGATCTCCATCTTGGTTATAGAAATAGATATAGGGACAGGCTACAAAGGCTCTTACGCTGGGTGACTACACCGCACAAAGAAACGCTCACAGTCTCTTTTATAGACATAGAGAGAGAGAGAGAGAGAGAGAGAGAGAGAGAGAGAGAAAGAGAAAGAGAGAAAGAAGAGGTGATTTTTTAATTAACTTCCCTCACCCGCCGTCACAAATATGAAAGAAGACGTTAAGAATATACGTAAGCGGTTCGTGATACTGCGTTATTATAAGGTATACGTATACGTACGTGCGGATGGTTTCACCATAGCTACCACATAGCTACGCTACAGGGAGTCGAACTTGTTGCTAACATCATATCAGAAGTCAGATAATAGGGAAAATTAATAATATATAATAATTTAATAATTAATAATAACAATAATAATTCCTTATTATCTACTTCTGATCATATATAATATAATATATATTACATATATATATATAATATGATATGTAATATAATATATCAAGAGCTAATGAGAGGTATTATAAACTCTTGGTTATTATGTACGGCTTTACGAACAGACTCGAGCGTTGGATATGAATGTAACAATAATTATTGACTGCCGGTGAAACTTTGTATCGAGGTTCTATTTTCGCTGTACACGTGCTAAACACATGCGCAAAATGGGCACGCGCACTTAGAAAAAAAAATTCAAAATTCACCGGCGTGTTTTTATTAGTTTAAGATCTACATTTCCGATCATCCGGTCACGAACGTAGTTCAAGAATGTGAGAAAAAAACGTTTCATTTTAAAAGCCTGAGATACGGTAGGAAATTAGGTGCTTACTCTGCGAATATATACCCGCATCAGTCATGACACCGCGATATCCACTCGGACTGAAGCAACCTTTCCTTATGTAACTAGATTGAGAAGATAAGTGCTGTCACAGCGTGACAACCATCTGCGTCCCTCTGCAAACCAAAGCGATATGCGTAAATGCATTAAAATGCCGATGTCAGTCATGGAACTGATGAAGAGTCGATCGGCACTAGGCGCCGCAGCGTCGTTCTGACAGCGTCGGCAAAATATATCCTCAGGTTACTGTCCTGTATATATGCGCCTTGTTAGCGCTTCCTATTATATATATATATATATATATATATATATATATATATATGGTGTTGTCGCGCGCGCGTGTGTGTGTGTGTGTGTGTGTGTGTGTGTGTGTGTGTGTGTGTGTGTGTGTGTNGGTGAAAGCTTATCGGCATTAGTGTTCTGAGCGCAGGTAATTTCAACTTCGGCCTTTGTAGAAGGTGTTCAATGTTGCAGCTATTTTCTTTATCCGTCCACAGCTATCCGCTATGAACCTTCTGTAGGCCAGGCGTATGGGAATATATGTGTGGTGCACCGGCCGGACTGCTGGGCCGCGGTCAGAAAACAGAAATTCGTCTTGAACATTAACTTGCAGCTCGGGTGTTAAGCCGTTGACAGAACCATTCGGTAATCGTTGCGCGAGTGACGAAAATGCGAAGCGGGGGCGCTGCGCTCAGCAAGAATATTCTCTTAAGCATTATGAGAAACACGGCCCTAGACGGCGGCAGAACACTAAAGCTAAAGTGCCAGCACGAAGCTCCGGGGACCGGGGCCGGGGCGCTGGCCGGCGACGTGAATCGCTGAAGATGGACATTGTTGGTCGGTGACTGGTACCGGTGTGCCGGCCGCGCGGTCGCGGGTGGTCCGGGGTGGTCGCGGGGTGGTGGCCCTTGATGGGTGCCGCGGCAATTCCGGGATATCGGGGCGCGGCCGGGAAGCTGTTTAAACTGTTTTAGAAGATTGGCCGGGGGGTTGAGTCGGGCGGACGGTGCCGGGAAGTTTTGCAACCATCGCGGGGGTGGTCCCTGGGACGGGGTCGCGGGTGGGCCGGGCTGGTGGGAGGCGTGGGGTAGGTGCCGGGGACAGGTCGTGTAGGGGTCGGGGAGGCCGAGTGCGGCCCCGTAGGTGGCATGCCCGTGTGGGACCAGGCGCGCATCGTGCCATACCGTGGGTGCGGTTTTTTGGTCTCTCGACTGATAGCATAGGCATGCATATGAGCATACCTACACACATACTATACAGTACATACATACATACCTACGCATACGATGATGGCCCAAGTATCTATGCAAATACATTGATATACTAATCCAAATACTATCCCAACACTACTAGTCAAAAATTACTATCAAAAACATGATCAAAGTGACTTAGATGTGCAGGTTAATATACAGTTAGCCTGCATACAATACATCAGCATACAGTACATAGCATAGGGATCACCATACTACATAACATACTATATACGAGAGCATACAGTAGCAGTAGGCCTACGAATAGCATGACAGTACAGTACATACATACATACATCACATAGCATACATAGCACTACATGACAGTACATACATAGCATGACATACTACATAGCATACCATACATACATACATACATACATACATAACATAGCAATACATACCATACGATACTACATAGCATTACTATACAGTAGGCAGGATACATACATACATACATCCATAACATAGCATAGCATCCCATAAGCGAGTACAGTACGCTACATACATACATACATACCGATACATAGGCCATACCCGTAGCATGGACACTACATTACCACTATCAACATACATACCTCATACATACGATACACTCACATAGCTATAGCATAGGCATCACCATACATAGGCATTACAGTCACATAGCATACATACATACATACAATACATAGCATACATTACATGACATACATACACCCTAGCGACTACATGACATACATACATTACATACATAGCATACCTGAGCAGTACATACACTATCATACATACCATACATACATAGCATACATACATGAGCATACAGTACATAGCTATACATAAGCATACATACTACAGTAGATACATAGCATTACCTACCATGCATACCCTACATACAGTCACAGTCATACATACCATAACATACATACCATCTCATAAGCATTACATACAGTGATACATGACATAGCATACAGTACGATACAATACATAGCATACATAACATGACATAGCATACATAGCATACGTAGCGTAGCATACATACCATAGCGATCACATAGCAGTAGGCATACCCGATGACATAGCATACAATAACACCCGTCCATACATACATACTACGAATACAGTACATACAGGTACATACTATACATACATTACGTACATACATACATACATACATACGATACAATTACGGCATCCATTACATACATTAGCAGTACATGACATAAACATACATACATACATAGCATACATGACATACGAGTGACATACATACCTAATACATACATACATAGCATACAGTACTATAAGCATAGATCGATACATAATACCCATACAATAGCAGTACACTACATGACATACATCACCATACATAGCATACATACATTACATACACTCACGATACATAGCAACATAGCATCATAGGCATACATACACGATGACGACTACTAACATACATACAGTAGACATACATGAGCAGTACATGAACATACATACCATAATAGCGGATACATAGCGATACATACATACATACGAGTGGGGCATTACACAGTGCACATTAACAATACCAGTACATACGTATACGATACATACCATAGCAATAACAGTCATACATACATACATACATACATACGATACAGTACATAGCATAACATAGCATACATAGCAATAGGCATACGATACATACGCTACATCACTACATATCATAGCATACATACATCATACATACATTGACATACATCATACCATACATACATACATACATACATACATACATACATACATACGATACATACCATGAACATACATCATACAGTACATACATACATGGAGCATACAGTACATACGATAAACCATGACATACATACTATAATCATCCATCCCATACATACCATACATTAACATACATACATAGCATACAGTTACATAGGCATACAGATACAGTACATACATACAGTAGCATACATAGCATACTACATAGCATACATACAATACGATACGTAGCATACATAATACATACATACATAGCATCATACATAGCATGACATAACATACATACAGTACATACCTACATACTATACATACATACATTACATACGTACTACATCATACATACATGACATAGCATACATACATACATACATACATACATACATACATACATACATACACCATACATACATACATAATAGCATACATACATACATACAGTACATACATACGATACAGTACATAGCATACATCATACATACATACATTACATACTTACCATTACATAGCATACATACATACATTACATACATACATACATACCTACATACGATACATAGCATACACTACATACATACATTACATAGCATGCATGGCATGCAGTGCATGCAATGGGCATACATACTCGTACATCACATACATGCATACATAGCATATGTGTGTACACTTTAGTAGGGCGCAAAATGCTGTCTGGTCCGGGTGCCTGTTTGTCCGGGGGCGGGTCCGTAGTAAGGTCGGGCAGTCGCGTAGGTGCATCCGGGGAGGTCCGTGGGCGGTTGCGCGGGCGGGTCGCGGGCGGTCGTGGTTGACTCGCCTGCTGGTCGCGGCTTCCCGGGCACAATGCCTGGATGGTGGGCGCGTGGCGCTGCGCGGGTGCTGGTCCGGGTCATGCGCGTAGTGGTTGCCGTGTTCATCGAGGAACGGTGTGGCTTCCGTGCCTTGGTCGGCAGGCGAATGCCGGCCGATGGATGTCTTTGTTTTTTCTTGCGACGCGGTCCTCGTAAATTTTAAACAGGCGGCCAGCCGATCGCAAGCACGGATTATAAATTTACGGTTCCGGAGATCCTGCCCCTCCGGGTAAGTCCGTGACGCGTCCGGCCGGAGTGTGACTTTAAGCGTTTTAAGAATTACATTATAGTGATATTATACTTTATATTAATGAGTGATGCTGTTTTTTCCTTGAAAAAGCCAGCGAAGTTGTCCAAATCATTTATTATCTACCCCGATGCATCAATCAAATCAATACATTGAACAAATGGCGTATGGGCATTTTGTTTTCTCTTGTTTTAAATGTCTTGCCACGCGTTGGTTACGACGTCTCGCGTCTCCGTTGCTCGTGTTTATAGTGTGAGAATCTTGTGTTTTGTGGTGGCGAGAATAAATTAATGAGCCGGCGTCGGTTTTTCCATAACACTATTATTTATATTGGCTAGGAACCATGCATAATATGCATAGGAAGTACAATTACTGTGATGTTACAATAAATGTGTATGTATTGAAATTTTGTGATCGATTCTTCATCCATCAGTCAGGCACTATGTGACATGAAATTATGAAGTTCCTGTTATCGTAAGTTTGCTGGGCGTAGCTAGCGATGTGTTTGCAGTCAACGCTCACTCTTCGTAGCATTACACATTGTCGTAATGTGTTATCGTAGCATTAAACATCTATGGCATTAATTTTAGCGATATTCTGACACACGGCCCCCGTGGTTCTTAACTCTTGCTTTAATGGCTCGACAAAAATCTTTTGCTGGCATATTTTAAGTCGGCCGGTTCTTTAATGGATTTAAAATTCAGTCGCTGTGTCGCGCCGCCAAACCGCGTGATAGGCAAGGTGAATACACGAACCTATATGTTTCTATTTTAAAAGCTTAACATATAGTGTAGGCAGGGTATCGATGTAGCGGCTGCGTAGCTGGATATGCAAGAAAATTATCGCAGCGAATATCATTATGTGCATGTGGTAGGCACATTATACATCTCGCATTATAATATGCAGAGTAATAATGAATGCTTGATTAGCTTGTATATATATATATATATATATATATATATATATATATATATATAATAAAGTTATATGCTCGGCAATATTTATCATTTATTAGCGAGTGAACCATACGTAGGCCTAGATTAAATTCATACGAGAGCGCCGTCATGTCAGTTTCGTTTTCCGCCAATTTGTGCCCTCTGTTCGCTGTCTATACGCTACGTCAGTCTGTCCGCAGGGTTTGTTGCTGCTGGCTGCTGTCATTGTCTGTTATACTAGCCTTTGCTTTTGATTTAAGTGAATTCCTAGCAACAACTCAATTCCTGTTACTGACATTCCAGTCGTGATCCAAGGCGTGAAGGCAATAAATTTGAGAAGAACTACGCCGGCTACCATAAAATTAAAATCTGTGTTTGTAGATCAAATTGAGTTGTAAAGTTGGGTTGGTGATAGCTAAAGTGGTAAATTAAATGCGAGTGTGCATGTCGGATATATTAAAAAATCAACTTTTAATGATTTTCAGGCACGCAGGCAAGCAGGAGTAAGCCTGTCTGTCTTTCTCCCTCTCCCTCTCTCTCTCTTTATATATGTATATATATATATATATTCTATCTCTATCTATATCT
>NW_014578302.1:0-6914 GCF_000485595.1 Priapulus caudatus
ATTATGAAATGATGAATTGAATATGAAATAGAACAATAAAATATGAAATTGAATTATGAAATGAATGGAAATTGAATCATGAAATGAATGAATGAATCAATGAAATGAACAAATGCTGAGATAATGGACAACAATATCCTCCATAGTATTATCTATGGTTATATGTTAGCTCTTGGTTTTTCGGTTTGTACCTATAATCAGCGTACAAGGAATAATTGCATATTTTTTGTCAGTGGTTTGTGTTTATAACAATCAGATGTAATCGGTGTTCGTGACGTCACTTCAGCTTGTATCGCAAAGCGATCTCATCACTGATCTCTAAATAATATAAATAATATATCTCTTAATATATTATATAGATCAGTGGAATCCATGCAGAATGTAGAGTGTAGAGAGGAGGAGGGCGAGAAGTGGTAGAGAAGGAGGAGAGAGAAGCTGGTGAGAAGGAGGGGGGGAGAAGATGGTGAGATGAGGAGGAGAAAGGAAAGTGGTGGAGAAGGAGGAGGGGAGAACTGGTGGAGAAGGAGGAGGGGAGAGAAGCTGGTGGAATGAGGAAGGGGAGAAGGGAGTCGCCCTTCCTCGTCTCCACGCAGCTTGCCCTCTTCTTTCTCCAAGCTTTCCGCTTTCCTCATTCTCCACGCAGCCTTTTGCCCTCCTCTTCTGCCAGCGCATCTTCTCCCCTCCTCCTTCTCTCACCGCTCTCCTGCTCCTCTCTACCACCTACATGCTTCCACTTCTGCTGGTGATATAACACAACTATAACTTCTATTGATTAATACACAAACCACGTGACAAATATGCAAATTATCTGCTGTACCGGCTGAATATAGACAACGCCAAACTCCACGACAGATGGCGCTCATCGCTCTGGCTCAATTGCTACGACTGCCAAGCAAGCTATTTCCGTAAGAATTTCTTACGCCTTTTTTTACTATAAGTTAAGCGACGCGCCGTTACTCCTGTCCTATATAATACGGTGTGTACTTATTAAAGTGCAAAGATATAAATCCAACGATTATTATGAGAAATTTGATAAAATAGTGATAGAATAGTGCGCCATATTCTACTTCAATCATTACGCTGATTTTACTAAACTAAAGTTCAATGTATTATCATGAAATTTTTGGTATGATTGCCAATATACGCTAATTCTCGAACATTGTCTTTGATACATTTGTGCCGTATTCAACTTAAAACCATCTAAATTGTCCAACACAAACATAGCAAATCATAGAAATTTCTAATTAAACGACTTCGGGCCGTTGGATTGCATTGCTGATTTCTCCGGAGCTCGCCTTTTAGCTGATTTACATGATTAAGCTGATTCCACCCTAACCTGTAGGTTTGGAGTGGATCGAAGGGTAGGCAGACTACTGTCTTGTATAAACCCATCTTACATATATTCATCACATGGTTGATAAATTAATAGATTTAGATTGTATCTGCTTCTTCTGACAGGTTATTCCAGTTGATTTATCAGTCAAACTCTCGGCGAGTGAACAATTTGAGGCTATGCCACGAGTACTGTTGTTTCGGCGATCTTGTAAAGAATTTGTTGGTCAAATTATTCTGTAGCATTCATTAGTTGAAGTTTCAATAAGGCTCCTCTTAGTCTTCTTGTATCAGTGTTATAAGTCTAGTTTTTCTAGTCTTTGTTTCGTAGGAATAATGAGAATATTGGGATCATACGCGACATCCTTCTTTGCACCTTTTTCCAGGTAAACACTATATCTTTGCTGCATAGGAGGATTCCAAGATTGGACAGCATATTCCAGGAGGTCTAACGCAGTGATTGTAAGCTGAAAGTATGATTTTTTAGTCTTTTATATGTTATAGTCTATTGATTGACTCAGTATTTTGTTCGCTTAGTGGCAGCTATGCACTAATTGCTTGCTGTTTCTTAAGGGATTCAGTTAATGGTTACTCCAAGGTCGCTTCTCTGTTGTACTTGCTCAGATGTGCATTCATTCATGTTGTATTTATGCCTTTTGTTGTTGTAACCATAATGATACTTTTCATTTGTCAGCATGAACAACATTATTCAGTAATTGCAGGCATCTAGTACGTTGCAGTGCATGTTGCAGTGCTTCAGTGTCTGCTGTTGTGATACTGTTCTGAATTATTTGGTACATCTGCAAACTTTTAATATATGCTTGTGACATTTTCGTCTATGTCGTTGATGTAGATGAGAAACAGTACTGGACCTAGACGAACTTGAGGGAACCACTTGATACCCGTGACCAAGTTGAAAATTTCCCATTTTAGGCACTGCTGCTTCCTATTTGTGAGCCATGACTCTATCCATCTATGACGCTGTCCGGATACCCATGTGACTTTGCAGTTTGTTACAGTCGTTTGTGGTACCTATCAAGGCTTAAGAAAAGTCAGTATAATTGCATCCAAAGGGCTCATGGTCTACATACTTCGTCACTAGTTCGAGACTCCAGTAATTCGTTGGCATGACCTCCACTCATGACCATGCTGAGAGTCTGTTAATTTAGCTTGTGATGTTCAGATTGGCTACTAGGTGCCTGATTTGGCTTTCTAAACTTTACATATTAATAGAGGTTAGACTAATGGTCTATAAATTGATGCATAAGCTGCGCTTTCTTTCTATAAGATGGAGGTCCCCCAACATGCGCATTTTTCAGTCGTCTGTACTACACACATTCGATGGAGATTTCAATATTTTTGCGATTGGAGTGCAACTTCTTTCGTACTTCTCTAATGAATATTGGGCCTATGTGTCTATGCTGAGGAGCTTTATTTCGTTTAACATTGGCGATACTTTGTGTACTGCAATCTTCAAGATGAAGTATTTGCTGATTGCAATTCGATTGTCTTGTGAACATTGAACTGGTTGGGATCATTGATGATGTCTTCGTCTGTGAATACTGAAGTGAAAAACTGTTATGTATTTAGCTGCTTTTTGGTGGTTTTTTTGTCTGTTTATAGTGTTGCCATCAGAATTGTTGAGAGACAACTCTTCTTTGTCTTCAGCTTAGATCTCGTGTAAGGCATAGAGAATGATTTAGTGTTATTTGATATTCTAGCAAGTTTCTTTAAAGCTTTTTTTGCATGTTTATTCTTTGGTAGCTGCGTTAAGTGCTAATTTTATGCAGTGTAGTCTTCATGGGTTTGACTGCGGTATTTTTCCAACAGTTTGTGTTTCTTAGTCCTTGCATTAAACGCTTCTTAGTTATCATTTTGTTATTGTTGGCTCTACTTCTTTTCTTGGTAGCAAATTTGTCTACAGCATAATGATAGATGTTCTGAATGTTGTCCAATTTCGTTTGTAGATTCTTCAAAGCACTTGTCCAGTCCTTTGAACGCATGATCTCATTCTGCATAATTCTGCTTTGTCATAGTACAAAAATTTGTTATTGTACCTCGATTCAATAGAAGAATAGGTCGCCATTGACAATTGAATGGTCTGTTAGCTAAGCTGTTCGTCTACGTGATAGCTTTCTACATTCTTCATTCAAGTTGAGAGGGACGCAAGTTCTAATATATTGTTCGCTCGTGGGTATGTTCATGTTTGTATAAGAAAGCAGTCCCAATGAGATATAAGAATACTGCATAGTGCGTCTGCTCAGTGTATTTCAATTTATTGTGTGTAATTAATTCTCCAATTATTAGTGCTTGTGATATTGCTTGCTTCTTATGAGATTGTGCATGATGTTCTGACTCTATTGATGCGATGGGCTGTGTAGCAGTTGTCCTATTGTAAGAGTGCTTTACATGTGTGATGTCACACATAATAGATTGTTCAAAATTGGTTTGTGAGCTTTTCATTTGTTACTGCAATATATAAGAGTGAATAATAACAGAACACTCTCCAGGCCTCTTTTCTACCTTCTATCCTTTCTGACGCTGTAATTATAGTATGACTAGCTCGCTGCTATACTCAATCTATGTGTCATGCTCAGTAACTCAACAATTGTCTGGCTTTGTCTGTGTAATATTAAAGTGTAAGTCTGGTAGTTATTTGTCATGACGCTTCTGCATTAACCACGACACATTTGAAAACGATTTCGTTTAGATTGTGATTCATGTCTCTACTGTTGTGCTTCGGTCTGATTGCAGTTTGTTCTGGCCTATTTTAAATCCTGAATCTTTATTGTTATTGTGGTTTTATGTTTGTTTTCCTGACCTGCTAGTCTTTGGGTGGGTGGGATCTTCATTTGACCCACCTCTAGCTTGTTGCTATAGGCTTCCTGGTAGTATTTTCTACTGCCTTTAGGGTTTTTGACAATCATACCCTTCTATTATGTAGCATTTATGGCTTGTTCCTAGCAATTAATTTTTCTGAGCTTTTTGACTTCCTCCTGTTCTTTTTGTGAGTCTGGCGATATGTAAACAGTTCGATTCTTCTATTCGCCTTAGTTCTTTGGCATTGATAGTATAACTCTCTTCTTCTCGTTATCAATCCAGTGCTAAGTAAGAGTCTGGGTTTGATCCGGGTCTTTCAGCTCCTAGTCGAATAGTTTTGTAATTACTACATCATTCACTTAGTGTTCATGATTTCTTGATTTAACCTTATTGTCATCTTCCTTCTCATGTTTGGGTCAACTTTTACTCTCCTCATGCAGTGATATAGGTGTTTCTTCTCGCGTTCCACTGTCATTGTACTCATCGATGATGTTTATTGATTTTGTCTACATTTGTTGCGCGGGTTCTGCACTGGATATTTTAGTCTCGCTTAATTTTACAATGTGGATAAGTCTTAGTGACTATACATTCCCTGTGTGAGTTTATATTGAATGACATTATTCATTTACTTTTCTTCACACTGGCCAGCAATGCCCCATTAATTTCTTCTCCAGACAAGTTGTTTATGTCGCGGTTCTCTGGTTGTCTATTTTGCTACGCTTTGGACCTCTTATCATAGCATTGTTTGACAACTGGTTGCATCTTTACAATAGAAAGCTGATTTTTGGCAAAAAAAAATTTAAATAATGTTGAAGCATTTCCATACTTTGTTACTTATTTTACCACATCCGAGACACAGCCATGTGTTCAGCATTACACCTCAACCAGTAGCTCTACTTTAACAACAGCATTCATCACAGACAACATCTCTCAGATTGATGTCATCAGCCTGTATTAACTTTGCTCATCTTCTCTTAGATTTGATGGTGTGAGATTGTGATGCCACTTCGCAGCTAACAAAGTATGTTCTTGAATGTTATGGAATGTTTCTTTTAGGTTAGCAGACATTATTCAGTAACCTCTAATAACGTGTTTTTAGGAAAGTTTTCTGACATTCGAGAACGTTCTTTACAAACTTCACAAATAAAATGATCAACTTCCGAAAACGACATATAAACTGCAGCACACTAGACGCTGCAGTCTTATATTAATGTCATCAGTACGGCAAGTATAACCATCACTACACACACACAAGTACACACAGTATAACTATCTCTATCACTAACCTTAACACAAATTATAAAGCGACTCGCTCGTATATGATAAGCATCTAACACAGATAAATTAATCTATGTGTATATAATTCTTTGGCTTTCAATCACAACAACTAACTGTTTCTGGAACTGACAATCATCCAAACAACTAGTGTAGGCTTAGCTAATTATTAATTATTAATAATTTATTAATTAATTAATTAGGCTGGAGATTAATTAATAACTAGTGAACGACATTATTTTGTGGAAAAGCGATGCATGCGCAAATGGACTACCGTACCCGTAGCCTCGAGACATTAAGATACGGCTACCGTCCCCGTAGCCACTGCGAACAAAAATACATTTGATACGTGTGCTATAGTTTGCAACATCACAAAAACGGCAATTTTCGTGCCCATCCGAGGACGGTTAACGTTTTCCGAACATTCTAAGAACATAACTCTCTCACCAAGTTAAACCAATAAATGCATAACGATATGGGAATGTTCTTAGAATATTTTTGGCTAATGTATAACCAAACTATAGAACCTCCAGCGAATGTTACGAGAATGTTCCGTGTTTGCTGGGTTACACTAGCCCTGGTTGACGACTGGGAGCCGCCGTATTGCCTGTTTGAATCACTCTCTAATTTGTTCATGACGTTATCTGACCCAGTTCTATTTGAATTTCGTCTTAAGAACTTTTCAGGAGTGATTTTCTTTAAAAATAGTGCTAGCATTGTGGCAGTGGTATTATCCTGAGTGTGGGAAGGGGCACTGCATGCAGTTTGGACAAACCCTTGGTTTTCACGAGGCGAGCGAGAAGGAGAGAGAGCGCATGTCCGGAAATGACGTCAAAGCATGTTCACTTGTCACTTTGTGTGAAAAATCCATGAAGTGCTACCATTTAATAGTGCGTTTGCGGAAAATGGCCAAGGGCAACCTTGATTCAGGTTATTGACAGCGGAGACGAAGTTATATGACCGCGTAAGTGGCCCGGGCAAAGTCGACGAGAAATGTGACGGCCGCAGGACATGAATGGTAACTGAAATGGCGTGAAATACGCGAGCGGTGAAATCGTGACAAATGGTCAAAACAAGGTGAGGTGGCCGGGTGAAACGACGTATTGTCGCGCCTTTGCGACAACAAATGGCCCGTTTCTTGCTCGAAATTAGTTGACAACACCTTCAAGATGACCTCTGTTAATTTTTAAGACTGTACCCCCACATTAACCAAACTCACGACATGGGTGTGTAAACGCTACTTTGAGCGATCTAAACGACCTAGTCCGGATCATAGGGCCCCCGTCTATGTCCCCCAGGGTTCTGCCGGAACGTACCCCCGCCGGTATACCGGAACGTACCCTGGTCACTATTTGATATGGTTAGGGTTAGGATTAGGGTTAGGGTTAGAGTTAGATACAATAATGTAACCCAAACCCAAGAGGATAGGGTTACAACGCGAGCCTATACCTTTTTGCGGAGGAATGCCCGAGTGAATCACTCGGGCC
>NW_014578302.1:9278-18047 GCF_000485595.1 Priapulus caudatus
CGAAAAAATTGTGTTCGTCGACTCTTGGTAGTTCTTTGTGGAAATTAAAAAGTATTATCGAGTTGATCCAATAAGTTAACCGCCTCAAATTATATCGAAGACCAGTAATGTTCACATGTTCTAAAGTCTCTAATTTATATTAAATAAGTATGTAACCATTCATTAGCAGAGAGTGTACAGGGGTCGGTGTTACCGTGTAAGCTTACATGGGGGCATATTGTTTTGTACATTAAAAGCAAGACGATGTTGATGTACTAATTTGTTATGAGTTTTCCTTTATTTTACAAGAGTGCCTTTGTGCCCTTCTCAAATTTTGAGAGTTGCTTTGGTGCCTTTTAAAATTGTCTCTGTGCCCTTCCATTTTAGAGAAAATTCAAGGCGATTTCTCACATGCCCTAAAAAAATTGCATTGCCCTTTTCGTCACTTAATTCGAGCCCTGAAAATAGGGATACGAAATAGTACTTGAATTGTGCGCCCATTTACCTCTTTCAAATCATACGCTGTTTATGAATCTCCATTCGCTGGACGGTCTGCAGCCGGATATCTGCGCGAAGCGCAAAAACGCCGACTGGCGGCGATCTAACACGTTTTTCACTGCCCCCACTCGAATCATCTTACCCAGTGCCTTTCGGGTAGAGGATAAAGCCGTATAATCGCTCAATTGAGCAGTTGTGGCGATTCCACAAGCTTTTTCACTACGCACATAGGTAGAGATTTCATAGAAATTTATTGTTCGTTTGCTGGTCGGCTCGCTTTGTTTTCCTGTAGAAAAGCGAGTTTGCATTTTGGGTGTTTCATGCCCTGACATTATTTTCGAACATATCGCGTCCCGTAGATGGCGCCACAAGGCCATGTTCGTGGCATTTTCATGCAGTTTTTGTTCACGCGGCTGCTAGACTGCTGCCGGTGCATACGCTGCACTAACTATAAGTTCAGTGTAGCCAAGGATACTTGGCAGAGTGAAGGTCCGTACCAGTCTAGCTCTATCGATGATAGACCGGATCTGTATCCATGATGGACCGGATGTTCTGAGAGCAAGGCATAGAGCATAGAGCATATATACTTTCGGATTCATACATATCCATGGATATTGCATCCATGCATATATCATGCGACTGTGTTGTAGTGCATGGAACTGTAAGGTTGTTCGATGTGACGAGTCAAAAGCAGCAAAGATTACTTTCCATCGAACGTCTACCACGCCAACGTGGCAAACGTCTACCACTCCAGTACTTAGTAGTACGAACGTCGGTGTTGTTTACTGTTTTTACAAAGGTCTTCTAACTTTTGCAAATACCGTTTGTTGCAGCTAGTAGTAGTACTAGCTCTAGTACTATACTATATAGTATTAGTAGTAGTACTAGTAGTCTCTAGTAGCTCTAGTGGCATGATATAGTAGTAACTTAGTCTAGTACTAGTACTTAGTCTAGTAACTTGACCAGGCTGTGTGACTAACGTCAATATAGGGTATTCTAACCCTAGCAATACCGTTTCTTGTAGCTAGTAGTCTAGTACTAGTAACTAGTACTAGTACTAGTGAGTAGTGGCAGTAGTTCTAGTACTAATAGTAGTACTACTACTACTACTAATTATTGTAACATGTACTTGTAGTAATACTAATAGTAAGTAATAGAAGTATTCGTAGGTCTGCATACAATTTGAATTTCTCCTGGTCAATGTCAATGTGACTTCGTAATGCTAACAGCGCCCAGTCACCACCATACAATAACTGCTTATTTTTTACAGCGGCTGCAATATCGTTGACAGTGCTCAAAATAAGAAAAAAAATGTGGTTGTCCTGCGGACAACCCAGGCATCAAATCAGGTTGTCCGCAACAATTTCTGTTTGTCCCAAAAAAATATCCCCAAATCTCCTATTTTCAATCACATAATATTATGGTCAGAAAACACCCAAAAACAGTGGTGTAGCCAGGATTTTTTAACAAGGGGGGCCAAAAACAGCGAACTGCGCAAAATAGTGGATGACTTAATATTTTACTGGCTCTTTCGCCTCCCTCTCCACACCCTACGGCTCGGCTCCCAAGATATGTAATTGTTCAGTGGCGGGTCTAGGATTCCAAGGAGGGAGGGTGAAAAACAGGCATAGGGGGGGGGGTATGGGGGTCCTCCCCCAGAAAATTTTGAAAATGTAGATCGCAGGAGATGGTATTTGCGGCACTTTTGAGTAAATGTACAGCCGTCATTCTGACTACGACAATTCTCTTTTTTTAAACTTTTTGATCAACATGAATCCCCACTGTTGTTTGTTTTGCATGGGCAAAGCCATCGGAAAATTCAAAATAGTAATGGAATAAAAATACCAAAATGTAGGGGTGAACTTGCTGGTTTGCTGGTTCCAAATAGAGTTCACCTCTCATAAATCAGAAAACCTGACATATACCAGTGTTGGAAATAGCAGCTGGTATGCGTCGCTTTCCCACACCATAGATTAATGGCGGGCCGCCAGGCTATAAGTGCTCTTGGAGAACCACTGAGAAAAACATAAATAAAGTGCGTTTTTCGTCACATTTTTCTTGGTTGTCCACCGGACAATGTCTCAGACTGGTTAGGTTGTCCGGCGCAAATTCTGGTTGTCTCGGACAACCGGACAATGCTTATTTCGAGCACTGGTTGACATATATGACTCATTTGCTATTCAGGATATTGTCACCCAAGAAGAAAAATTACTTGAATAAAATAAATAACATTGAATGATACTATAATTTCTTCTTATTTATAACTTTAATATGTCTAAGAGATAATATAAACAAATTTGGCATATTCTCATTGGTATATTGCTTTTATTTACAGCACAAGTATCACAGACGCCCTTATTTTCCTAGTCCACAAATGGACATTCCTATAATAGCTACATTTAGAAGGAAATTAAATGATTATTATGCTTCTTTTCATCGTTGTAAATAAATAATCTTGAAGACTATGAACTCTGGGAATGATTTATATGTTTTAGTTGAGAATTTTGTCTCGTTGTTGATAAAAACAGACCGATGAAAATATTGCTGATGTTTACGTAACGGTCTGTCCCCTAGACTTCAAGAACAAAATAACACCCCAACAAATTCTGCTGCACCCAATCCCTAAGTGAAACACGTTAAATATGTTGCCAATATTGTTCCTTCTCTGGTGTCTACAAACTTGTCAATGAACAGTCATGTGACCAGTTAAAATCCATTTGTAAGAGTCAAGTCATCGTATCTGTCCCGTTTTCGTGTGTTACGTAATGTAACCTTATGACCCCAGTGGGAATTGGCTGTTTTGACAAAACTATGTTAATGTATATGCATACGTCATCAACATACGGGCACTTTCAACCTCGCAAGTTCATTTCACTGCCAGTGTTGTGGGAAGTGGATAGACACACGTGTTATTGGAATCTGTCCCAGTGTTACGTGAAGTTACGTAAACAATGATTGTGATCCTAAAAATCTTGGATAGTCATCAGTCTAGTGTGTTGTTTGACTCTAATTAATAGCTATTTTCTGTAACAACTGTACATGAAGTGTGTCTGATGTTTTGTCACACGGAAATGAATAAATCGTGGGATGACACAAATAAACAATTTCTGGGACAGATTTGTTTACGTAACGTAGACAGACACCATTTTATTAACTCAGAATATATGTGAAACATACAATTATTGGTATTTCTGGTATTTGAGAAGTCTATGAAGTTTTTGTGCAAAATTTAAGAGGATGTAGCAAGTCTTCGATTCTAATACACAACTTTAAAGACACCGGCAGAAATTGTCTGTCCTGTTACGTGACAAGGGCTATACTGAAAGGTACCTTTAAAAATGTATTTCTTCGTTTAAATGAGTTTGAAAGTAAGTAATTTGTTTTGAAAATAAGCTTAAAGAACAGCAACTGTAAGAAAACTGCAATATATATCTAATTTTATATTGTATAAAGGAAACTTAATGATCAACATGGCACACTTTCTTCATAGAAACTAAGGTCTACCACTAAGGTACTAATAATGAACCATTTTATTAACTCAACATATAAAATTATTAGTATTTCTGGTATTTGAGAAGTCTATGAAGTTTGATTTTGTAATAAATTTTGGAAAAGTTATCTTATGCTTATTATTTTCCACATTATAGGTACCATGCTTTAAGAAAAAAGCAGTATTGGATAAATATTAAGGGTAATTTTCTCAATGAGGGCACCTTTTTGACCGGGCCTCACATTTTTTTATGTCCGGGCCTCACATTTTTTTATTAATGAATTCCAGTAAGCATTATATCCATTAAAATGTAGATTGGGGGTATTTCCACTTGGAAATAAACTTTCAACACTTCATTGCTCACGGTTTTTGAGTTTTAGGCAGAAAAATACGTTTTTTGGCTACATTTTAGAATGTCCGAGATCTATGTCAGCATATTAAATGTCCCAGTTTCTTCAAGTTTTCTACATTCAAACACTCTTATAACCATATTTTTATTTAAAGTTGGTAGGAGTACAATATCCATAGCAAAAAAAAACTATTAAATACACTAGTTTCTAAAAAAAATGAAAATACAGGTGTCCGAGCAAATCCACTCCACTCCGTAACAATCAATGAAATGTCGCCCCCTATTGAAGGGAAGTAGAACTAAGACATGTACCTCATGTAAAAAGTCAGTTTGTGTAACCCCCATATATGTCATGTGCTCTCAGTGTTGACACTTCCTCACAGTTTCTGTGAATTTTCACATCTTATTTCATAATCGGGTGGGTATACTTTCTAAACTCCACTCCATAACATTCATTAATATCCATGGTAACCATGGAACAACTTTTCAAATATGTCTATCATGCTAATTGGGCAGGGCCCACCATAATATGACAGGATATTTCAAATTCTATCTTGCTGCTGAGTGGCTGAAGGTCATTTTGTGTAAAAATTTCAACTCCGTAACACTCCACTCCATAACAAATGACTTTGTTATGGAGTTGAGCTCTACTGTTACGGAGTTGTGATATGTGCTTAAAATGTCAAATATTTGTTTACAATATGATGTCAGGCCCTCTGCTCTTTAGGTCTTTATTACTTTATATAGGATTACACAAAGTTGAAAACATATTTGTAGCTATAGTATCATTTCACTGGAAATGGAATTTTAGTGATTTCGTTACGGAGTTGAAATTTGAGTATGACCCTACTAAATATTTCAACTGTTGTTTACAATTATGATGTCAGGCCCTCTGCTCTTTAGGTCTTTGTTCATGATTACTTTAGATCGCATCAAGGCAGACCGCTGCTAAAAGAGCAAACTTCAGGGGTTTTTCCAGAAATGTCAACTCTGTAACAAAAATTTCAACTCCGTAACAACATTTCAACTCCGTAACATCATTTTGTCGAATTCTAAAAATAAATCTACCAATTAAATGAAATGATTTCCTCCAAAAACCAACGTGGATACTATAATAGTCAAGTGTCTGGTCAGTTTTAAATTGTTTTTTTATGTATGGATCATCACGGAAAATCCTTTCTTTGGAAATCGTTACAGAGTTAAAAGGGCCTAGAGACACCCGGAGATTAAATTCCCTCACCATTAAAGAAATTGGACAAATTAAGCGATGCTCAATTTCTGGTTGTACTCTTTAAGGGCCTGGTCTACCTGTGATAAAAATGTAGAGGTGTTGCTTGCATGTTTTTTTTCTTGAAAATATTCACCAATTAGTGCCCTCATTGAGAAATTACCCATAAAACCATTTAAATTCTGGGCTATCTGTCCATGAAAAATTCTGAATAGCAAATAATGAGCCATATATTAGAAATAGCAACTCCAGATGAGACGGCAATCGCACATGTTTCATCTCGCTTGAACTTCTGCACAGATAGGCCTGCAAGCATTTCACGACCTAATACTGTAGACCAATTGCTTTTAGTTGGGATAGTAAACATAGAGTGGTCAACTGTATGCGATGCTTTTTCTATATGTAAAACTAGCATCCCAGTGAAATACCGTTTATCTGCTTCATTGGCAATGTCATCCGTTAACTAGATGAAGGCTGTATGTGTAGAATGACCTCATGGACCCGTATAATCGCTCAATTGCACAGTTGTGGCAATTCACAAGCTTTTTTTCACTACGCACGTAGGTAGACATTTCATAGAAATGGTCGTAATTGTTCGTTTGCTATTCGGCGCGCTTCGTTTTCATCTAGAAAAGCAAGTTACCATGTTTGGTGTTTCATGCCGCCCGACATTATTTTCGAACATATCGCCTTTTGTCATTATTACGTCGTCATTGTTTGTATATAGGTGAACATTTCTATTTACATGAATAGAGGCGTATTATTTCCGCATGTATTATTATAAAACCCAGCTTATGTATCCGCTGCAGCTGCCGCTCGTTACATGAAGCCGCTGATGCATAATAAAATACAATCTTACTATAATTTGGCGAATGTTGTATGTATGTATGTATGTATGTATGTATGTTATGTATGTATGTTAATGAAAGGCTCCGTCAGTTTGGATCCAAATAGCGCCAAATTTACAGAAGAGGTCGATGAGTACACGGGACGGGTTCTAAACTATACTCGGTTGAAAACCGTTTGTTCGGTCTTAAAAAAGACAAAAAAACACAAAAAGGTAAACATTTGCCTGAAAATAGGGGGCGCTGTTTTGTTTTCGTTCTGTTTGTATTTCGTTTTGTTTCAACAGGTTGTTCTGTTTCGTTCGTGTTGTTCTGTGTCTGTGTGTCTGAGATTTGTGTAAGCCCCATAATGTAAGTAGAAATAACCATGTAATAATGAAGTTAAATATTAAGTAGCTATTTGGCCATAGTTTCCCATATGAGATGTACAAGTTGAATTTCATCAGAGCAGATTTTTTTTTTGGAAGTCTGCAATGCTGTACAGTGTACGGGTGTCGTGAACACCGATCTGTCACAAGCGGTCCGATCACAAGCACGTAATATTACGTCGTCCACACAGAGTGCAAACATGCGTAGAAGTAAGCGATCACAACCACGTACGCAATATTACCTGGTCCGCACACAGTGGAAACATGCGAAGCACGTAATATTACGTTTACGTTATACCCATTCACATCTATCTATATTCTAATTTTGGAGTCCGTATCATCAACCAGTACATAGCATACAATAAAACATTTCTGTGTGGGTGTGTGTATTTCACTGTGTACTTGCCAAACAAATGGTTAATGTGTTACGTGTAAGCATGATTGCACATGTATTTGTATTGACATCTCAACCATAAAAAACAAACATGTGCAACAACTAAACTCTCCATATAACACCTTACACATAACACTACTGCACTGGTAACACATGCATCACAGTCACTAAGCCCGCGCGTAGCGCGGGTTTTAGCTAGTTCATAATAAAAGTTATACATCACAGTGTAGAAGTAGAAGGTGTTGACACTTGATATTTTTATTGAACTTGCAAAGAACAGCAGCTCAATGCAGCTGAGCTGTTCCATTGTATTCCTGGTAAAATTATCGACTGCTCGCTGGCAGCTATGGATCCGTGCGCCGACCTATGCATTCGGCGCACGGATCCATAGCTGCCAGCGCTGCATAGTGTCGTAGGACGTTCCCGCAGTCGCGAGCGCCTTGCCGCGGAACTGCCGCGCAGATGTTCACTCAGCACTTTGGATCAACACCTCCTTTCGGCAACGCTTCTCTAGTATCCCGTCTCATCTGGATTTCCCCCGTGCTCCGTCCACTTAAAAAATGTGCTACCATTGTGGCAGTGGTATCCTGAGTGAGCGAAGAGGCACTGCATGCAGTTTGCATGTTTACATCCACACATGGGAAACTACCTCGAAAGTGTACTGTTTTTGTGACTAATCAACTTAGATTTACTCGTCCTGCAAGAACACAGAAGAATGATCTTGGCTTGTTTTAAAGGACAGAATAGGGGAATATAATTCTGAGTAAACAAAATGATGTCGTTTAAATCCCGCGAAGTTTAGCCGGGTATTTATACTTGAATGGCAACTTTCGTTTGGATAATTGGTAGCATGATATTGTAGAATTAGAAGCTATGAGTATGATCTGACTACAAAATGGGTGAAAATGCTCAAAAAAGTGTCCTGTTTTGCCATTATACCTTAACCAATAGGTAGGAAATTTCAATTCTGTGACGCTGTTGTGTTTCTCATGGCGGGGCTATCTAATCTAGTAATAGTAGTAGTACCAGGAGTAAGATAATATAGGAGGAGTATGACACTCCAAAATACGTGAAATTCAACATTTGCTTGCCTAATTTTACCGATGATATATATACGTGCAACTCGATAAAAATTAAATCTAATTAGGTTGGACATCCACCTCTCACTCCAACTCTACTTAGTTTCCATACCTTTCTCTTTTTATGGAGATATAGCTTTTGAACGTCAACACATGGTTCATAGCTTTTGACTAGGCTTGTGGCTTAGCTTTCCTCGCCTTCCTAACTGTGTTTATGCAAAGTGTGAGGAATGGTCTCTTGCCTGTTCACAAGAAATGCCCCCTGTTGGCGGTGGCAAGCGGGGTGCGTGGATGGGGGTTGAAAGTACGTGTACCGTAACCGCGCCCAACAGGGGGCATTCTTGTGAACAGACAAGAGACCATTCCTCACACTGCATAACAACAGTTAGGAAGGGCGAGGAAAGCTAAGCCACAAGCCTAGTCCCAAAAGCTATGAACCAGGGGTGACATTCAAAGCTATATCTCCATAAAAGAAGAGGTATCATATGGAAATAGTAAAGTTTGAACTGAGAGTGGATGTCCCAACGCTAATTTAGATG
>NW_014578302.1:18072-28983 GCF_000485595.1 Priapulus caudatus
GCATTTCACGACCTAATACTGTAGACAATTGCTTTTAGTTTGGATAGTAACATAGAGTGGTCAACTGTATGCGATGTTTTTCTATATGTAAAACTAGCATCCCAGTGAAATCCGTTTATCTGCTTCATTGGCAATGTCATCCGTTAACTAGATGAAGGCTGTATGTGTAGAATGACCTCATGGACCGTATAATCGCTCAATTCAGCAGTTGTGGCAATTCACAAGCCTTTTCACTACGCACGTAGGTAGACATTTCATAGAAATGGTCGTAATTGTTCGTTTGCTATTCGGCGCGCTTCGTTTTCATCTAGAAAAGCAAGTTACCATGTTTGGTGTTTCATGCCCCTGACATTATTTTCGAACATATCGCCTTTTGTCATTATTACGTCGTCATTGTTTGTATATAGGTGAACATTTCTATTTACATGAATAGAGGCGTATTATTTCCGCATGTATATTATAAAACCCAGCTTATGTATCCGCTGCAGCTGCCGCTCGTTACATGAAGCCGCTGATGCATAATAAAATACAATCTTACTATAATTTGGCGAATGTTGTATGTATGTATGTATGTATGTATGTATGTATGTATGTATGTTAATGAAAGGCTCCGTCAGTTTGGATCCAAATAGCGCCAAATTTACAGAAGAGGTCGATGAGTACACGGGACGGGTTCTAAACTATACTCGGTTGAAAACCGTTTGTTCGGTCTTAAAAAAGACAAAAAAACAAAAAGGTAAACATTTGCCTGAAAATAGGGGGCGCTGTTTTTGTTTTCGTTCTGTTTGTATTTCGTTTTGTTTCAACAGGTTGTTCTGTTTCGTTCGTGTTGTTCTGTGTCTGTGTGTCTGAGATTTGTGTAAGCCCCATAATGTAAGTAGAATAAACCATGTAATAATGAAGTTAAATATTAAGTAGCTATTTGGCCATAGTTTCCCATATGAGATGTACAAGTTGAATTTCATCAGAGCAGATTTTTTTTTTGGAAGTCTGCAATGCTGTACAGTGTACGGGTGTCGTGAACACCGATCTGTCACAAGCGGTCGATCACAACACGTAATATTACGTCGTCCGCACAGAGTGCAAACATGCGTAGAAGTAAGCGATCACAACCACGCAATATTACCTGGTCCGCACACAGTGGAAACATGCGAAGCACGTAATATTACGTCTACGTTTATACCCATTCACATCTATCTATATTCTAATTTTGGAGTCCGTATCATCAACCAGTACATAGCATACAATAAAACATTTCTGTGTGGGTGTGTGTATTTCACTGTGTACTTGCCAAACAAATGGTTAATGTGTTACGTGTAAGCATGATTGCACATGTATTTGTATTGACATCTCAACCATAAAAAACAAACATGTGCAACAACTAAACTCTCCATATTAACACCTTACACATAACACTACTGCACTGGTAACACATGCATCACAGTCACTAAGCCCGCGCGTAGCGCGGGTTTTAGCTAGTTCATAATAAAAGTTATACATCACAGTGTAGAAGTAGAAGGTGTTGACACTTGATATTTTTGAACTTGCAAAGAACAGCAGCTCAATGCAGCTGAGCTGTTCCATTGTATTCCTGGTAAAATTATCGACTGCTCGCTGGCAGCTATGGATCCGTGCGCCGACCTATGCATTCGGCGCACGGATCCATAGCTGCCAGCGCTGCATAGTGTCGTAGGACGTTCCCGCAGTCGCGAGCGCCTTGCCGCGGAACTGCGCGCAAGATGTGCACTCAGCACTTTGGATCAACACCTCCTTTCGGCAACGCTTCTCTAGTATCCCGTCTCATCTGGATTTCCCCCGTGCTCCGCCCACTTTAAAAATAGTGCTACTATTGTGGCAGTGGTATCCTGAGTGAGCGAAGAGGCACTGCATGCAGTTTGCATGTTTACATCCACACATGGGAAACTACCTCGAAAGTGTACTGTTTTTGTGACTAATCAACTTAGATTTACTCGTCCTGCAAGAACACAGAAGAATGATCTTGGGCTTGTTTTAAAGGACAGAAATAGGGGAATATAATTCTGAGTAAACAAAATGATGTCGTTTAAATCCGCGCGAAGTTAGCCGGGTATTTATACTTGAATGGCAACTTTCGTTTGATAAATTGGTCATGATATTGTAGAACTTAGAAGCTATGAGTATGACTCTGACTACAAAAATGGGTGAAAATGCTCAAAAAAGTGTCCTGTTTTGCCATTATACCTTACAATAGGTAGGAAATTTCAATTCTGTGAACGCTGTTGTGTTTCTCAGGCGGGGCTATCTAATTAGTAATAGTAGTAGTACAGGAGTAAGATAATATAGGAGGAGTATGACACTCCAAAATACGTGAAAATTCAACATTTGCTTGCCTAATTTTACCGATGATATTACGTGCAACTCGCGATAAAAATTATATCTAATTAGGTTGGACATCCACCTCTCACTCAAACTCTACTCTAGTTTCCATACCTTTCTTTTTATGGAGATATAGCTTTTGAACGTCACACATGGTTCATAGCTTTTGACTAGGCTTGTGGCTTAGCTTTCCTCGCCTTCCTAACGTTGTTATGCTGCAATTAGATTGTGAGGAATGGTCTCTTGCCTGTTCACAAGAATGCCCCCTGTTGGCGGTGGCAAGGCGGGGCGTGCGATGGGGTTTGAAAGTACGTGTAACCGTAACCGCCACAGGGGGCATTCTTGTGAACAGACAAGAGACCATTCCTCACACTGCATAACAACAGTTAGGAAGGCGAGGAAAGCTAAGCCACAAGCCTAGTCAAAAGCTATGAACCATGTGTGACATTCAAAGCTATATCTCCATAAAAAGAAGAGGTATCATATGGAAACTAAGTAAAGTTTGACTGAGAGGTGGATGTCCAACGCTAATTTAGATGTAATTTTTATCGAGTTGCACGTAATATATCATCCGGTAAAATTAGGCCAAGCAAATGTTGGAATTTCACGTATTTTGGATGTCATACTTCTTCTATATTATCTTACTCCTGGTAGTACTAACCCGACCAACACTAACACTAGCTCTACAGGGTTCGACACTAAACGCTAGTCCGTTAGTCGAGGACTAGTAAAGAAATCAGGAAGACTAGTAGATTCCCACAGCAGTTACTCCGCGGGACTAGTTATATTTTCCACGGTCCTCACCGTCCAATTTCCCATCGATTTTACCGGCGGCAGGTCTCTCATCAATATCCAAAGAGCTATATATAACTCGTCCAAATTAACAAGTTTTCCCTGTTAGACGCGCTAGTCCAAGTAGAGTAGACGCTAGCACGCTCTGCACGCTCCAAGCGATGCTAGACCCTAGCGGCAGTGCAACATTGTTAACACAATTGGGTCTTCCAACCCACCCAGTCTACCGATTGATCGCTTGACACGTAGCTGTTGACAGAGAACAAACGAAACGGTCTGATTGTAGAAATGATGCAACTAATCAGTTATACTTATAGGCTCTCATAGGGAGGTATTCACATCGCAACCACATCGCATGCGTGTGTTACTTGAAGCAGTCTATACAAATAGTAGTGAAGCTAATAGTAGGTACATCCTTATCCAATAGTGTAATTTACTAACATCAAGGTTGTTATGTGAAAGTATTTGGACGGCGCTCCCCTCCACCTCCCAAACGTAAATCGCAGGAGGAGAAATTAGATGGCCAGCGTGTCTATGATAAGACGAAAAGGATGCGTGCGTTCCAGCCAGCGTGGAAATCGTCATACCCGTGGCTAGAGTATGATCCAGCCAAGGGTATCACTATGACCAGTGGTGCAGGCTGTATGTCTGGTAGTTTTTTCACCGGCACTACAAACTATCGTTTGGAAACTGTTAAAGCGCATGATGCTTCCGAGGGGCACAGAAAGATCCTAGCAAAAAGGACCATGCCTGTTCGCGAAACAGTGGGGGCCCAAGTGACCCAGAACTGAGATTGAAATGGTGTGTGGCGATCAAAAGAGGTGATGAAAGTGCACACGCACGTGTACGTGCACACGCACGCACACACGCGCGCACACGCACGGACGTGCACACGCACCCACGCACGTGTACCTGCACACGCACCCACGCGCACGTGTACGTGCACACGCACCCACGCACGCGCGCACGTGTACGTGCACACGCACGCACGCACACACGTGTACGTGCCCACGCACGCACGTATACGTGCACACGCATGCGCGCACACACGTGTACGTGCCCACGTACGTGTACATGCACATGCAGGCACGTGTACGTGTACACGCACGTACGCACGTGTACATGCACACGCACGCACACACACACACACACACGTGTACGTGCCTATGCACGCACGCACGTGTACGTGCCTATGCACGGACGCACGTGTACGTGCACACGCACGGACGCACGTGTACGTGCACACGCACGCACGCACACACGCGTACTTGCCTATGCGCGCACGCACGTGTACGTGCACACGCACGCACGCAACCACGTGTACGTGCACACGCACGCACGCGCGCACGTGTACGTGCCCACGCACGTGTACGTGCGCACGCACGCACGCACCCACGTGTACGTGCACACGCACGCACGCACCCACGTGTACGTGCACACGCACGCAAGCATACGTGTACGTGCACACGCACGCAAGCATACGTGTACGTGCACACGCACGCAAGCATACGTGTACGTGCACGCACACGCACGCAAGCATACGTGTACGTGCAGATCAGCTTTCCTCCCAGATGTCTTTGCACCTCTACTTTGCAACTCTGATTTCAATTCATTTACGGTTTTTCTTTCGTAACTATAGACGCCATTGTTTAGCAGTGATACCGGACGGGAAATGCTATCCCCCGGGCGTGGAGGGACAGTACCGCAATGTGGCAGCCCTAGTGTTAGGATTAGGGTTAGGGTTAGGGTTAGGGATATAAGGCCATGTCTAGTATGACTGTGGAATCTTTCTGTGGAAGATTTGGACTTTGAAGTATACGTCAACTGTATCACGTGACTGTCCCTCCACGCCCGGGGGATAGCAACACCCATACCGGACAGTGCACGCGCGCCATCTATCCAGCGATTAGTAAATGGCGATTACTAAATTAGTAAAACCCCATTAGAAATGCACATGCTATTGGAAAAGACGGCAGGTCCTACACCGATTATGTCAAGCTGTGCCAGCTTGACAAGGCCAAGGGGTTAGATGTCGGCAGCACTCACCTCACTGACAAGGCCTGCCAAAGGTTCATTACGGCGATAGCCGATCATAGATACTAACCCAAGATACTAACCCAAGATACTTGGGTTAGTATCTATGAGCCGATACCAGGCGCCGGGAACAGTTTGTAGCTATAAATGAGGCCAAATTCCTTGCTGTGATAAGTGACGGATCCACAGATTCCTCATCAAAGGAGGCCGAAATTTTATTTTCGAATTAAAATTGTTTTTAATTTAAATTTAAATCTTATGATCCATATCAAAGTTACATGTATTTTATACAATTGAATGTATTTTACAAAACCTTTCTGGGGAACACTTCTTGTACCCTGGGAGAGACCCCCTGTACCTCCTAGCAGAAGGGGGGCTCCACCCTCCTACCCCACCTACCTCCTGGCAAATCACAATTCTCGTCGCTCTGCGCCTAGTAAGAGTCCTTCGGCAGGACTAGTAGAATCTTGGAAGGACTAGTACATTTTTTCTTTTACTAGTCCTGTGGACTAATGAACTAAAATGGTTAGTGTCTAACCCTGCTCTAGTAGTAGTACTATAGCCCGCTTACATTGACTGCCGCTGGCTGCCAGCGGCAGTCAATGTAAGCAGGCTATAGTACTAGAACTAGACCAACACAGGTCTTCTAACCCTAGAAAAGACCGTTTCTTGGAGCTAGTACTAGTGTAGTAGTACTAGTACTAGTAGCTAGTACTAGTAGTACTAGTAGCACTACTACTAGTAGCCACAAGTTCCCTTCTCGCTTAACACTACGTGTAACAGTCGGAGAGCCTGGTCGGTTTATACTACTAGTAGTATTTCCCATAGCATATGCCGGGCTTCCTTAGTTCCTGTGCCAAAACGTCATATCAGCTGAGGTTTTAAGCTAATCAGAGGTTGGAGCAATTCCTCTGTTTAGTGATCTTGCCAGTCAGTGGCTAAAGCGTAAACGGAGGAATTGCTCAGAATACAATACGAACGCGCTACTTTGAACAAGGAACTCTTTGCGAAAGTTAGCAAATATTCGGAGAGTCCTCTATAAAGAGTGTAAACGTTGTAATCTTTTGAAAATAAACTATCAGGTAAGTACAGTCAGTGAAATATCTAATACAGTAAAACTCGCATAAGTCGTCTTCGTCTCACTCATCATGGATGTCAAAGTCTCAATTTTCTCTCATAGTAAATCCATTGGAATAGCCCCGCCTAAGTCATCATTTATAAGCTGTCATTATGTGCAAGTCGGTGCCCTCAGACAGGTCCCATGTAATACAAACAACAGTAATTTCCTATCTAAGTCGTCATCAGAAATGCTGATGGCGTACGTAATGAACAATTCGCGTGAATGGTGCGAGTCCGGAGTAAAATACCACCCGATTTACTGTCGTACTGCCGGATTTGACATATGCAGGGGTCCGTGTGTAATGTAGTAAATCTAGATGTATCATATAAGTAGTGACTCCCTGGAAATTCTGATACACTGACTATTTCGTTCCAGAGCATGGCCTCGCGGAATTACCATATTTTTTCAGCATGGGTTCCAAAAAAATTTGGCAGACGTGCACCGCAAATTCCCTGCAATGTGCAAGTTAAATGTAATCAACAGAGGGTGCTACAGATAGCCAGCGTGTGCCGCGCTTGCCGCTAGTGCGTACGCTGTACGTGCATGTGTTATGGCCAGCAGCAGTGTCGATTGATGTACGGACCTGATTGTTTCATGTTTGCTATGTGTGTGTCACGAACGGACGTTGTGTGTGGAGCATGAGCCCTACATATAAGTCGACAAAATTATGACTTCTGCGTATGTCGTCATTTTCGTAAGTCGGCTCAAACATGCTGGTCCGAAACGTTTAAACTTATGCGAGTTTTACTGTACTGACACTCTCGAGAAACGTCACGGTCTATTTTTATCTTCCAATCACAGGTCGGTGCAATTCCTCTGTGTAGCTGCATATGTAAGCTCAGAAAACCTATTTAAAACTATTTTGAAAAATTACCTACTATGCCTACTTTTATCCAGTGGGACTTAATTAGGGGGGATTGGAAGCAAAGCCACTATTTGCTTTAAAATTTTGCGTAGATATACCAATCTTTTCGATCATATTGTGTTAATGTATTGTGTGAGCTCAAAATGAAGGAAAACGTTACTGTATTAAGTTAAACCATCCTGGAGTAAGTAACCACAATATTAAATGATGAATCTCCCCAGTGAAAATTGCTCAGACTACAGAAACGTATAGAATCGAGTCATAGCCCTGTTCACACCAGTCACTGCTAGGGCTACGTTATCATATCTAGGACTGAATTAGCAATGGCTATAAGCCATGTAATGAGGATTGTTAGCCAAAATTGCCAATTTGAATATATGTATACGATGAATTACGGTGATATGCATGTTTTGCAGCTTTCAATAATCGTACTTGGAGATAGAATTTACTACCTAATTGGCAAATTAAACAAACAAACTACTGGCTTAGTGCTTATCAAGTAAAAAACAACAACATTTTTGTGCGTAAAATGTTTACGTTTTTATATCACAAAATGAAAGCTCAACATTAAGGACAGAATAGACTATACCAGTAAACAAGTTAAGATCAGATTTTAGTAGACTAGCAAAATTAAGAAATAAATGGTAAAACGCAATGCATTATCATACAAATATATTACAGAAAATGTTAAACTAAAGCTTTAGACTGATTTGACTGTACCAGTAAACAAGCTGAGATCATATTTTAGTAACCTGCTTTTATCACAATAGCATAGTGCAATGCATGACTCTTATTGGAGAAATTGAGAGATAAATGGTTAAAACAGAATTTCCAATATTCGTTGCACATACTATGAGAGACGCATTCGTGCCACGATACATCGGACCAACTGCGCCATCCTAGACAGACTGCGCCCAGGTTTCATACGCCATATGCAGCTGCATAAACACCCGCAACAACTTCAAACAAGACCCTATCTGGCGCCTTGTATACAGCTGTGAATGTGAATGTGAGTTACATTTCTAGAAATCCAGATGAGACGGGATACTAGAGAAGCGTTGCCGAAAGGAGGTGTTGATCTGATGCGCTGAGCGCAACTCTTGCGCGCAGTTCCGCGGCAAGGCGCACGCGACCGCGGGAACGTCCTACGACAGTATGCAGCGCTGGCAGCTATGGACCCGTGCGCCGAATGCATAGGCCGGCGCACGAATCCATAGCTGCCAGCGAACAGTCGAGAATTTTACCGGGAATACAATGAAAGAGCTCAGCTGCATTGAGCTGTTGTTGTTTATGAGTTCAATGAAAATATCAATAAAAGTGTCAACAGTTTCTACTTCTACACTGTGTTGTACAAGTTTTATTATCAATTATATTTTATTATGCGTCAGCGGCTTCATGTAACGAGCGGCAGCTGCAACGGATACATAAGCTGGGTTTTATAATAATACATGGGGAAATGATACGCCTCTATTCACGTAAAGAAAAATGTTGATCTATATACAAAGAATGAGGAGGTAACAGTGCCTAAAATGAGGCCCAAAATTTTTTTTTGGGCCAGTAAAAATTTTGAGCCACTGGCCCAAATGAAAAGTTGGTGGCCCAAATATTTTTACAATTTTTCATATAAAAAACAACAAATTCATAACATGTTCCAACATTTATTCGTCCTAATAGGCTAGTATTCCTCAATCAGACCCTCAAAGCGCATGGCCTTGAGGACCCCTGCATTTTCTTTCCAAGTGACGCCAGGTGCGTGACGCCAGGCCGGTATCGTAACGGACATTTTCATTGGTTAGAATTTGTTCTTTGACCAATCGCAGTACAGATAACAAGTCGCATTCATGATAAATGCCGATCGGATGTTGCCGTGCCGTAAACCGCGATGAAATGAAAAAATCCAAGACGCTCCGATTGTACTGCTATTTTCCGGTTTCAAACTCGAGGTACTTTACTTTAATAGTAAACAGTACAAACACAGGGTCTCCAACCCTGATTTATATAGGATTACACAAAG
Organism: Priapulus caudatus; assembly: GCF_000485595.1. Lineage (NCBI taxonomy): Eukaryota > Metazoa > Priapulida > Priapulimorpha > Priapulimorphida > Priapulidae > Priapulus > Priapulus caudatus. The sequence continues at coordinate 27,253 of NW_014578302.1, forward strand.
TTGAAAACATATTTGTAGCTATAGTATCATTTCACTGGGAAATGGAATTTTAGTGATTTCGTTACGGAGTTGAAATTTGAGTATGACCCTACTAAATATTTCAACTGTTGTTTACAATTATGATGTCAGGCCCTCTGCTCTTTAGGTCTTGTTCATGATTACTTTAGATCGCATCAAGGCAGACCCTGCTAAAAGAGCAAACTTCAGGGGTTTTTCCAGAAATGTCAACTCTGTAACAAAAATTTCAACTCCGTAACAACATTTCAACTCCGTAACATCATTTTGTCGAATTCTAAAAATAAATCTACCAATTAAATGAAAATGATTTCCTCCAAAAAACCAACCTGGATACTATAATAGTCAAGTGTCTGGTCAGTTTTAAATTGTTTTTTATGTATGGATCATCACGGAAAATCCTTTCTTTGGAAATCGTTACAGAGTTAAAAGGGCCTAGAGACACCCGGAGATTAAATTCCCTCACCATTAAAGAAATTGGACAAATTAAGCGATGCTCAATTTCTGGTTGTACTCTTAAGTGCCTGGTCTACCTGTGATAAAAATGTAGAGGTGTTGCTTGCATGTTTTTTTTCTTGAAAATAATTCACCAATTAGTGCCCTCATTGAGAAAATTACCCATAAAACCATTTAAATTCTGGGCTATCTGTCCATGAAAAATTCTGAATAGCAAATAATGAGCCATATATTAGAAATAGCAACTCCAGATGAGACGGCATCGCACATGTTTCATCTCGCTTGAACTTCTGCACAGATAGGCCTGCAAGCATTTCACGACCTAATACTGTAGACCAATTGCTTTTAGTTTGGATAGTAACATAGAGTGGTCAACTGTATGCGATGCTTTTTCTATATGTAAAACTAGCATCCCAGTGAAATACCGTTTATCTGCTTCATTGGCAATGTCATCCGTTAACTAGATGAAGGCTGTATGTGTAGAATGACCTCATGGACCGTATAATCGCTCAATTCAGCAGTTGTGGCAATTCCACAAGCCTTTTCACTACGCACGTAGGTAGACATTTCATAGAAATGGTCGTAATTGCTCGTTTGCTATTCGGCGCGCTTCGTTTTCATCTAGAAAAGCAAGTTACCATGTTTGGTGTTTCATGCCCTGACATTATTTTCGAACATATCGCCTTTTGTCATTATTACGTCGTCATTGTTTGTATATAGGTGAACATTTCTATTTACATGAATAGAGGCGTATTATTTCCGCATGTATTATTATAAAACCCAGCTTATGTATCCGCTGCAGCTGCCGCTCGTTACATGAAGCCGCTGATGCATAATAAAATACAATCTTACTATAATTTGGCGAATGTTGTATGTATGTATGTATGTATGTATGTATGTATGTATGTATGTATGTATGTATGTTAATGAAAGGCTCCGTCAGTTTGGATCCAAATAGCGCCAAATTTACAGAAGAGGTCGATGAGTACACGGGACGGGTTCTAAACTATACTCGGTTGAAACCGTTTGTTTGGTCTTAAAAAAGACACAAAAAAACACAAAAAAAGGTAAAGATTTGCCTGAAAATAGGGGGCGCTGTTTTGTTTTCGTTCTGTTTCAACAGGTTTCAATTTCGGGTTGTTCTGTGTATCTCTGTTCTGTGTCTGTGTGTCTGAGATTTGTATAAGCCCAAAAGAAATAATCATGTAATAATAAAGTTAAATATTCAGTAGCTATTTGGCCATAGTTTCCCATATGAGA